>NC_133663.1:118692195-118954695 GCF_037893015.1 Macrotis lagotis | reverse complement strand
ACCTCTGTTTCTTTGTTTCTGTTTTTTTTTTTTTTTCCCACATCTTGAACAAATGAGTGTTCCAAGATAGTTGGATCCAGGATTTTTATCTAGGAAGAAAGTTAGAGACCATGAGTCCAATTCACTTTACAGTTAAGTGAACTTAGGTGTAAAGGGGAAATGACTCCCTCAGACCCAACTAATGTTTAGAAAAAGCATGCAACCAAGTTTTCTTGAATCCATACCTAGCACCCCATCTCAATCTTTAACTCTGTCTGCCATGAAGGTGACCTTGGGAGTTCAAGAGATCTAGATGTTATGTAAGAACTTGCAACAAAAGTTGGAGTCATAATAGAGACCTTTTAAGCTTTTAGTAGTAATATTAGTACTAGCATTAGTAGGAAACGAATGAGGGAGGAGGAAGAATAATAGTGTAGTGGTAGGGGTAATGGTAGTGGGTAGCAGTAAAAATATTTGGGAAATGAGAAGTAACATTGAGATAGTCAAGTTCAGGAAGAGACCTTATGTTGAAATGTTGAAAGCTCTGGTGCCCCCAAAACAGTCAAACTTAGAAGCCTGTATATCTGTAATCTAAACTCTCTATTTTCCCCAGACTCTAACATAATACTTTATAAAATATAGGTCAAAATGATTTGCTTAACCTGGTCCAACAACATATTAACATATGTTTTTTTAGAGTATTTGTATTGGTATCTGGGAGAAACACAAAGATTAGATTACCTATAAATCAAGATATAAAGAAATGAAAATGCACATTAGTTTGAAAATCTTAGAATAGTGCAATTTGGCTGAGTTTAAAGATGAAAAGATGAAAAAAGAAACAAAAAGGTCAAGAAGTTTGAATAACACCAGATCATAAAGTGCTTTAAAATAGAGTAAGTGGAGATTGGCCTTTATATTTTGGTTGTTAATAGGAAAACACTGAAGATATTTGAGTGAATGAAGAAGTGATATGATCAGTTTGATATATAAGAAAAATTAGTCTGGCAGTGTTAAAGTCTTAAAAAAAGGAATTGGAGCCACGGGGAGAAAACTGAGACACATATTTTTATAGTCCAGAGAAAGTCCAAAGGTATGAACTGGTCAATAGTATCAAATAGAGCAGAAAAGTCATGAAAGATAAAGATAAATTATTTTAAAATTAATTCAAAACTTAACTCTAAGGGGTTGATAAAACAATGGTTTGTGAGTAAATAGAAATTCTGGGCATAGAAAATATTTTCAATTTAATTTTGATGTGAAGGAAAAAGGTGGGACCATTGAAAACTGTCATAAAGGGCCAACCTTTAAAAAAATAATATCAATGACTTTTTTATACTTTGAAGAGGAGTAAAATATTCTATATTTAAGGAGATATTTTTTAAAATGCATCAGAGTGCCAAATAACTATAAATTCCTGAAAGAAGTTGGAGAAATTGAACAAGGATTGTAAAAAAGGGGAATAAGTTTTAGGAGTGAAGAGGGTTACTTCTTTAATCAATCAATAAACATTAACAGCCTACCATGTGAGAAGTACTAGGTTAAAACTAGGGAACACAAATAGAGGTAAAAGACAGTCCCAGCACAGGAGCTTACAATCTAATAGAAGCACCATGGAAGCAAATATTGCAAAATAAGTCTCATATGGGACTAAAAAAATATAATTGACACTACTTGACAGTATTTGAGTTTGGTATCTATAATACTGTTGAAAAGTTAGGAGAACTGTTAAAGAGACCTGAAGAAATTCAGGTCAGATGGTTTCAATTTGCTCGGTGAAATAGGAAACTAGATCATGATGTATCAATGGGAGGGAAAGAGAAATGGAAGAAAACATTCTTGGGATTATAACTCAAAGCTCAGAAATGCCATAAGGTTGGGGTATAAGTTGTACCAGCATAATAGTTATTGAAACCTTAACATGACATCTGCCAATTAGATACTCAAAGAATAGCAAAAGTGAAGGGGACTGGATTTATTGTAAAAGATCATTTTTAGTGAGAGAGTCAAAAGATGGAAGAATAGGAGTTGATAGAGAATGGAATTCCAAATATGTTTATTTTCCTTCAAAGATTCAAACGTTGTTACAAAGAATAAATATTAAAGTAATGTTGTACAGTTCTGGAGACAAGAAGGGAGTTTTCATCTCAGATTCATAAAGAACTCCTATTAGAACTGCTTTCAAGCAGCACCTGAAGAATCACCTGTCAGGGATTTTGAATCCTAAATTCATGTTGCCAGGAGGAATTGTAATAGTAATCTGAGATTTTTCTGCACTCAGTCACTAAATCTAAAATGCAATATTTCCAGTGTCTGTAAATTAGTAGGTGCACTGGACCATAACTGCTATATCTTTATAAACTTAACAGATGATCTTGAAAGAGTTGTTTTAGGAAAAAAATGATGGTACTATGCTCTGAATTCAGACAGTTGGTTCTCAGAACATCAAACTTGCATTTCATATTGTGGTCCATATTCAAAGTGTTTCTACTTTTGTAAACTGTTAAATTACATATATTTTCAGAAAATTTTTTTGGAAAACTCAGTGTCATCTAGGTGATGGGACAACAATGCTGTATCCGATATTATTAGAGAATGATAATAAAACTGTTAATAACAGATAAACCAAAGTTTTGGTGGTATATACAAGTGTGTTATTCTTGTTGCCATTACCATTATCATAATTACATTTTTCCTTTGTACTTAAAGATTTTATTTATTTTTAGTTTTACAATTGTCCCCTAATCTTACTTCCCTCCCCCCACTCCCCAGAGATGGCAATTTGCCAATCTTTACATTGTTTCCATGGTATACATTTATCCACATTGAATTTGATGAGAGAGAAATCATATCCTTTAGGAAGAAACATAAAGTATAAAAGATATCAAAAGCAGACAATAAGATATAAGGTTTTTTTTCTAAATTAAAATTAATATCCCTTGCTCTTTGTTAAAACTCCACAGTTCTTTCTCTGGATAAAGATGATATTCTCCATTGCAGAAAGCAACAAATTGTCCCTGATTGTTGCTCTTAAGGAATGAGAGAGTCCATTAAGGTTGATTATCACCCCCATATTGCTCTTATGGTATACAGTGTTTTTCTGGTTCTGTTCATCTCACTCAGCACCAGTTCATGCAAATCCCTCCAGGCTTCCCTGAATTCCCATCCCTCCTGGTTTCTAATAGAAGAATAGTGTTCCATGACATACATATACCACAGTTTGCTAAGCCATTCCCCAAATAAAAAGACATTTACTTGATTCTCAATTCTTGGTCACCACAAACAGGGCTGCTATTAAGATTTTTATACAAGTGATATTTTTACCATTTTTCATCATCTCTTCATGGTATAGACCCAGTAGTGGTATTGCTGAATCAAAGGGTGTGCACATTTTTGTTGCCCTTTGGGTGTAGTTCCAAATTGCTCTCCAGAAAGGTTTAATGAGTTCACAGCTGCACCAACAATGTAATAGTGTCCTAGATTTCCCACAAGCATTCCAACAATGATCATTATCCTTTTTGGTCATATTGGTCAGTCTGATAGGTGTGAGGTGATACTACAGAGAAGTTTTAATTAGCATTTCGCTATTAAGTAATGATTTTGAGCAATTTTTCATAGGACTATGGAATGCTTTGATCTCCTCATGTGTAAATTGACTTTGCATATCCTTTCACCATTTGTTAACTGGGGAATGGCTTTTTTTAATTGAGCTCAGTTCTCTGTATATTTTAGGATTCAGTCCTTTGTCAGAAACATTAGTTGTAAAGATTGTTTCCCAGTTTACTACATTTCTTTTGATCTTGGTTACAGTGGTTTTGTCTGTGAAAAAGCTTTTTAATTTAATGTAATCAAAATCTTCTAGTTTGTTTTTAGTGATGTTCTCCATCTCTTCCTTAGTCATAAACTGCTTCCTTTTCTATAGATCTGACAGGTAAACTAGTCCTTGATCTTCTAATTTGCTTATACTAATGTTTTTAATGTCTAAATCCTGTATCCATTTGCATCTTTTCTTGGTATAGGGTGTGAGTTGTTTGTCTAATCTAAGTTTCTTCCACACTAAATTACAATTTTCCCAGCAGTTTTTATAGAAGAATTTTGATCCCAATAGCTGGACTCTTTGAGTTTATCAAACCTCAGATTACTATAATCATTTCCTGCTATTGCACCTAGTCTATTCCACTGGTCCACCAATCTATTTCTTAGCCAATAGCAGACAGTGTTGATGACTGATGCTTTATAATATAATTTTGGATGAGGTAGGGTTAAGCCACCTTCTTTTGAACTTTTTTCATTGAATCTCTGTAAATTCTTGACTTTTTATTTCTCCATAAGAATTTACTTACAACTTTTCCTAGCTCATTAAAGTAATTTTTTGGAATTTTGATTGGTATGGCACTAAATAAGTAGTTTAGTTTTGGTAGAATTGTCATTCTTATTATATTGGTTCGACCTATCCATGAGCATTTGATGTTTATCCAGTTATTTAAATCTGATTTAATTTGTGTGATAAGTGTTTTGTAATTGTTTTCAAAAAGTTTTTGAGTCTGCCTTGCCAAATAGATTCCCAGTTATTTTTTTATTGCCTGAGGTTACTTTGAATGGGATTTCTCTTTCCAGTGCTTCCTGCTTTATCTTGCAAATCATATATAGAAAAGTTGAGGATTTATGAGAGTTTATTTAATGTCCTGAAACTTTGATAAAATTACTAATTGTTTCCAGTAGTTTTTTTTGGATGATTTCTTGGATTCTCAAAGCATACCATCATGGCATCTGCAAAGAGTGAGAGTTTTATCTCTTCCTTTCCAATTCTAATTCTTTCAATTTCTTTTTCTTCTCTAATTGTTGAATACGATATTGGATAGTAGGGGTGACCATTATTACTTTTATCATAGTCAATAATTCTAAAAGAAATTATTTTTAGTGGGTATCTGAATAATTTTCTTTCACAAAATCTTTACATTTTAATAAATGGAAATCACAAGGAATAATTATACAAATAAAACAAAAATAAAGGAGTGATGGTCCAAACTTTTAGTGACAAATCTCTGAATTTGCCAATTACATAATCTCAAATTCTAAGAACTGGAAATAATTTAGAGACAATATAATGTTACTTATTCATGACTAAGAATACTTTTTTTCAACATCTCAAAGAAGTGGTCATTAACATTTTTTAATGACCATTTATGATAGAAAATATACGACTGCTAAAGATATCCAATAAACGTTGGGAGAACTCTATTTCTTAAAAACCTTTTCTGTGAAGTAATCATTTGTTTCTACAACCTTTTTATTTTTCCTGCTAATTCTGTCCTTCAGGGCCAAGTAGAACTAGTGTAAATATTTTTTATTTGTTATTGTTGTTCAGTCATTTCAGTCATCCCTAACTCTTTGTGAGACCATTTGGGGTTTCCTTGGCAGATACTGAAATGGTTAGACAATTCTTTCTCCAGTTCATTTTATAAGATGAGTAAACTGAAGTAAATGGGGTTAAATGACTATACCAGGTTCATATAATAAAAAAGTGGTTTACGTCCAGATTTGAGCTCTTCTTGACTCTAGGTTTAGCACTCTATCCACTGTGCTACATCCTTCAAATTCTTAGAAGAGCCTTAAAATTGTCACTCTTCTCTTTCAAATCTTTTTTCCAACTAACAATGTACAGGTTCTTCAATTAATACAATAAGCTCTTCTGCTAACCAAACACATTCATCATCCTGTAAACATGATCCATATTGATAGAATTCTTTCTAAAATATGAAAATAAAAGTTTTAATTGAATTTAATTTTTAATAAAACTCAAAAATTATAAAGGTAAATCCTCCTTAGGCCTAGCCTTTTTCTTTCTCTTAAAGCTGCCTAAGATAGCATAAGAATTTTAGATTGTTATAGAACACAAAATATTATTACATACTGAGATCACTTTCCATCAAGTGCTTGTGAAGTCTAAGTTTTATATCAAAGATTAGTAATTTACATTCTTCCATACTTGATTTTATCTTATTAAATTGACTCATCGGTTTAACCTGTTGAGATCTCTTTGGATCCTGATTCTGTTATCCTATATGCTAATTATTTCTCTAAGATTTTTGCCAAACACAAATCTAATTAATAAATCTATGCTTGAATTCATGAAGTTCATGAATATTTTATTTTTTCATGAATATTTAAATTAATCCAAGTACACTATGTTGATGCTCATCCAATACTGGCTATTCTTTGGATATAGGCAATGAAATACTTCTTTGATCTAGGTAATCTTTTTTCTTTTGCTCTATAAGGACAATGTAATATATTCTGTCATGTTTTCTATGAAATCTAAGTATTCTGTTACTTTACCATTTCCCTGATCTTTTCTAATCAAAAAAGATGTGTGATTGTTCTATCATATTTTTTTTTGGTAGTAGTCTGATTGCTATGCCTTTCCTTCTTAAAAGCCATACCCTCTTTTTAAGAATTCAAACATTTATTTTTCATGGGGGGAGGGAGGGGAGGGGACTCATGACAGTTTCTTTCTTTTCCCCAGTCCTGTGATATCTCTTTGCATCTCACAGATACTTCAGAGGTCACTTAAAGTAGTTCAACAACTCTATCTACAAGTTTGTGCAGTATTCTACTATGTAGTTTGTACAGGTTTCATGACTTGAAATCACTGAGCACATCTGTTTCCTATCTTACTATCTTCTTCATTATCTTGAGTTTCTCTATTAACCATTTTTTTGGTTTTATCCTTTCCATCTTCAAGATAATTCTACTTAGCAGAGGAAAAAATGTTGAAATAATGAACAAGAAATTCTATCTTATCTCTGATACCTAGACTGCTGACTTTGCTTTTACCTAGTTCCTACAGAACTTCTCTAGAGATGGGAGTCATCACCCCATGAACACAAACTGTTGATGAACTGTCACTGTTGACCAGAGAAAATATTGTAGCAGATGAAATAAAATGAACTCACAGAGAGACAGGGAGTGAATGATCAGGCAAATCAAAGCACCACTTTTCCCTTTAACTAGTAACTCCATAAATAGCTGTGTACTGTTCCCTCAGATTGCTATACCTACTTAAAACTGAAAAGTATTCTTCCAGCTCCTCCAGCCATCACATTGAGAGATGTTACCTGTCTGGGCCAAAGGAATTTCTTCCTACTCCAAACTAGGCCTTCCAATTGGATGCCAAGGGTAAGAACACAATCCTATCAGACCTTCTCATTTTATGACAATAGAAGATTTCAGAAAGGTGAGGGCTACCCTGTCTTAAATCATTACCTTGAATCCTATAAATGCCTAATTTCCTCAACTAAATTTACCATCTCCATCAAAACTTCTTCACTACAGATTAATATACTCCTAGTCCCATCTATTCTTCCTATCCCAGTTTTATTGAATCTTTAGTTGCCACAAGAAAAATTCCTTTCTCCTAGTTCATTTCTTTACTCCACTATTAATTATTTCTCTCAATCCATCCCCCCCTAAAACATCACACTCCAGCTTTTCCTGCTCCTTTTTCATAATGTCCTTTGAAATATTTTCTCTATAATACATTCTTGCAATTTAAACTTCTTGCTTATATATTTCTTCCATCTTTTGGCACTTATTGAGATGATTTATCTTGATTGAACTGCTTCCCTCACCATCTTTTCCAATATTAGCTACACTTTCTCTCATACACCTCACCTTCCAACACATTTGTTCATGTTATAGATTCTGAATACATTGCTCTCTCTTGCTACTTTTAGGATCTCCTCTTACCATTATCACAATCAGCAATTTCTCTTCCATTAAGTTTTATTTAATTCAAATTTATCAAGTATAGAGACCCACTTCCTGGGCTCTCTCAATCTTCCCCAGGCAAGCATTGGAGGGGCAGGAGATAAAGATTACAAAGAAGACAAGTTCACTGTCAAGATCTCCAAGTGCTCCATTTATTTACCTGAGTAAAAGTGCTTAAATTTTCCAGTCTCTAATCCACTCCCATTCCAGTTGTACTTAGCCAAACAAGGTTCTGATGCTCAAAGGCACCAGGTGATAATTTACAGTATTCCCAATACACAATGGTTCCCAACATATCCCCCTTCTTGTTTTTGAAATAAAATTATTACATAATGAATGCTATGCAAGTTGCAAACAAAAGTTCAAAAATAGAACAAACAAATGTCAATTAAATAATAGTAAAACCAATATTCCCAAATTCCTTGAAATACATTTTATCCCCAACATAAAAACAGTCAAAGATTACAAAGTTTTTCTTTTCCCAACAAAAAACCTTTCAAAGCAATCAAATTCAAAATTCAAACTAAAAGTAATAACTGTTAACACAGGTAACATTTAACTATTTCAGATCTGAATAACACACATACATACACACACACACACACACACACACAAGAGTTTAAACAAACACAGAAAAACTCTCTTGTATCACATTTACCAAGCAGAGATTGATACTCTGGCCAGTACCAGATCTCAGAATATAAAAACATTTTCCCACCCCTTCAGTCCAGTAGAGAGATGTAAAATGCCCTATAGATGTTCAAATACATCCATAAAGCCATAACCAATTAAGACCAGTCAACAGAAATATAATTCATAGGCCCAGACTTCATTTGAAAGACAAAATCCAAATGTCTCAATCCCAGAAAGTCTTCTTCCCCTTTTCTTTTAACTAATTAAACAATGAAGCTTCCCAATCAATAATCCATTGGAAAATATAGCTATTGACCAAATGCCCAGCTTCCTCCCTGAACCAGGAAGAAGGGGGCCCTTGATTTCTTTTTGTTTGTTTGTTTGTTTTTATTTTTGCAAGGCAAATGGGGTTAAGTGGCTTGCCCAAGGCCACACAGCTAGGTAATTATTAAGTGTCTGAGATCGGATTTGAACCCAGGTACTCCTGACTCCAAGGCCAGTGCTTTATCCACTATGCCACCTAGCTGCCCCTAAGGCCCTTGATTTCTAAAGTAAGTTTTGAGAGGGGTCTTGTCCTTGTAGCAAAGCCTACATTCTATTTGAGATATAAGCTTGAGTTTTGAAGTTCCAAAAAGGAGTATTTCCCTTCTCCACCTCCCCTACTCCCTCTGCAGAGGGTGGGAAGGGCAGGGAATGAGAGAGAGCATTTGAAATCACCTAAGAGGTTAACACCAGTACAACCTGGAGTTGCTTCACCTTGGGAACAGTAGCCAACACCATAACTAACTGTCCAACAGCATGTGACACCTTCGCTCTCAACACAGGAAGCGCAATTCACAGCCCTCTGCTACTGAAGCAAGGGTCTCAATCTCAAAGCCAGGGGCTGTAGACTGAAAAGTCAAAATTGTTGTGGCTTCTGGAGTGAAACTAATCCTTCATGTCAAGGTCTGCATCAAAGTCTGTGTCAATGTCAGACTCTGTATCGAGGTCTTCGGCAATGACAAGAAGTCTCTAAAGTTGCCCGTGGGGTTAGGGGTTTGGATCGCACTTAAAGAGCATAGTGCAGTCAGGCCATCAGCCAAGGCCAAAAGGAGCAGCAAGTCGGTCCTCCACATCCAGTTCATTTTGCTGATACCGACCAACTCGTGCTGGGCAAGAAGCTTCATCCCCTGGGCACTGCCTCAGAGATTCCACTTCCACTGATTCCTCAATGCTGACTTTTTTATCACTTTCCCTGGCTAGGGGTCTGACACTGGGCTGTGGACTGCTGCTTGAGGAAGCTCAGTCCCCCTGTGGTGCTGCCTCAGAGACTCCACTTCCCAGCTCAACAGCAGCCCCAATCAGAGAATCTGTGCTAGTTCTAGCCCCTAATTGATAATCTCTTCCCCATAATATTATAGGGAGTCCTTCTCCTATGAAAGGAATGACTGTTCCTGCTTTATCTTCTTTTCCCCATTTCAGAGGTTGACAAGAAATTTCTGTTTCCTGTCTACCTTCAAGGCCTACTAGGTTAGTATCAGCAACCTGCTTAAGCCAAGCATATGGCCACTTCTGAGTGGGGAACACAGTCTAATCTGCCCTAGTGTCAATCAAACCTAGGAAAGCAATTCCTTCTGATGGATAACTCAAAGAGGTTTTTCTGGAGAAATCTGAATTATAAACATAATTTCACTGTGGTTTCTCTGTTTTGACCCCTTTTTTCAACTCACTTTCCTTCCTATTTATACCAGATCTTGAAAAAACACATAACTGAACTATGCATTGTAGCTATCATCATTATAAGCATTCATTGTTGCAAAAGAGAAAATTTCCTTTACTAAAGGTATAATGTGAGTTAGGTTGATTAGGTGGAGCCAAAATGATTACAAACTCCTCATCCATTAATCATAAAGGATGAATAGGTACTTTAATAGAAGCATGGGGAGGCACCCTAAATTTCCCAGAACTTTTGACAACCTGTGATATGGGTCTGCTTGCTGCCAAAGCTGCATACTGGTTTTTCCATTCCATCTCCTGTTGGTCCTGAACTGTCATACCCCATGACTGGTTTTGAGGGGCCTCAGGGGGGAGGGCCCCTTTCTCCATTTAAATTTCCTTGTTTACATTATGATGCCCAGTGTCCTGCCTTTTCACACTTTGAGGAAAGAGTTTTAGGATGATGTGCCCTGACCTTTGTGGGTTTAGTTCCTTGGCCACTCCATCAATCTTTTTTTAAATGTCCAGTTTTTTCACAAACAGAGCAAGTCAGTTTCTCTTTATTTCTAATGTGAATATTAGCAAATGCCTCTGTCATTAATTCTGTATGATACATCTGAGACTCTACTCTGTAACATCTTTGAATCATTTGTTCAATGGTATTTGTTCAATAGTGGCATCCCTTCTTAAGCCAATCATTGCTTTCTGACAATCAACATTTGCATTAGCCTATGCTAATTGTTTTATTAATACATCTATTCCTGCTATATCTCCTAAGGTTCTTCATACTGCTTCCTGCAATCGGGCAAAAAAATCTACAAAAGTCTCATCATTTTTCCATCTAATCAGTGAAAATGGTTCTTTATTATCATTTTGTATTGGAATACATCCCCAAGCATTCTTTACACAGGTAGCAATTCTTTCATATTTCTCTAATCCATAATATAATTGGTCTGCATTGTTGAAAAATTGACCTATGCCGCCTCAAAGTCATCTGTCTACATTGTTCTATAAACTCTATCATCCAAGAAACATATTGTCCAGGTGACTTGCTCTATCTGCTTCCAATCATTATGTTTTAATATGGAGTATACAAATATCCAATTATAGTCAGACAAAAGGTGATCTTGCCCCATATTCCCCCACTGCCTTCTTTAAATCTCTGACTGCTTTTATGTCTAGTGGCTTATATCTTTGCCTATGGTTTCCAGGATTAAAAGAATCTGGCTCCTCAATAACAGGATATGGTTGAAACTTAGCTCCTAGATACATCAAATTGTCTCCCTGATCTTTTTCTTTTTTTTCCTTTTTTTTTCCCTCCCCCCCACCTTATCCATATTCCCCAGTATTTTGTTTCTTAATACCACCCCCTTCAGGGTGTTTGCCCTCCTGTATACACCCCCTCCCCTTTTCTTCCCCCTTTCCCTTCCCTTCCTTTTGTTAGTTCACCATTTTTTCCTCCCCCTCCCTTTCTATGACCCCCTTTCCACTTTTCCCCTTTTAATACTTGAAAGGTTAGAATTTTTTAAGTTAACTGAGTTTGTGTGTAAG
This sequence comes from Macrotis lagotis, assembly GCF_037893015.1. Taxonomy (NCBI): domain Eukaryota; kingdom Metazoa; phylum Chordata; class Mammalia; order Peramelemorphia; family Peramelidae; genus Macrotis; species Macrotis lagotis. The sequence continues at coordinate 118,943,067 of NC_133663.1, read as the reverse complement.
TTGACTTTAAGCCAAGTCTGATGAAAAGAAGATTCAGGTTTTTCTCATCTCCTCCCCTTTTCTCCTCTATTACCACAGATATTTTGTACCTCTTAGTGTAATGAGATTTACCCCCATTCAATCCCCTCCCTCCTCCCATCTCCCTCCTCTTCCCCCTTTTTAAGGAGGCAGTTTTTAAAATCATTCTGAGTCATAGAAAATTCTGAGTATCCATCACTTCTAGCTAAGTACATTCTATCTGAGTTACAATTCTTGAGAGTTATTGGAGTCTTTCTCCAGAGTAGCATTATAGACAGTTTCATCCCATTGAATAGCAGTCTCATGGATAAGTCATGAGTGTCCATCACTCTGGTTAGGTATATTCCCTTTGTTAGAGTTACAATTCTCAAGAGTTATGAGAATCTTTCCCTCCATTCTGGGATATAACCAGTTTCAATTTATAGGATGGCAGCTTTTTTTGCCCCCCTTTTTGTTTAATTTTTTTAACCTTTTCATGTGTTTCTTGAACCTCCTGTTTTATGTCCAAATATTTTATTTAGCTCTCATTTTTTCATCAAGAGTTTTTTGAATTCTTCCATTTTGGTAAATATCCATCTTTTCCCCTGAAAAAGAAGGTTCAGCTTTGTGGGATAGTGGATTCCTGGCTGCATTCCAATCTCCTTTGCTCTTTGGAATATCTCATTCTAGTCCCTCAGATCCCTTAATGTTGGAACAGCCAGGTCCTGCATAATCCTTACTGTGACTCCTTGATATTTAAATTGCTTCTTTCTGGCTGCTTGCAGGATTTTCTCTCTTATCTGATATTTCTGGAATTTGAGCACAACTTTCCTTGGTGTTTTAATTTTAGGATCTCTTTCTGGAGTGGATTGATGTATTCTTTCAATAACTATTTTGCACTCTGGTTCCATGATATCAGGGCAATTTTCCATCACTAGATCCTGTAATATTAAGAACAGGCTTTTTTTTTTTTGCCTCTTCAATGTTTTCAGGATGTCCAATAATTCTCAGGTTGTCCCTCCTTGACCTATTCTAGAGGTCTTTGGTTTTGCTGATCAGGTATTTTACATTTTCTTCTATTTTTTCTATTTTTTGATTTTTATTTAACAGGCTCTTGCTGTCTTATGAAGTCATTAGTTTCTGCAGGCTCCATTCTTTTGTTTTTTAGGGATGAGTTTTCTTCATTTACCTTTTGCAACTCCTTTTCTTTTTTTAAAGTTTTTTTTTGCAAGGCAATGGGGTTAAATGGCTTGCCCAAGGCCACACAGCTAGGTAATTATTAAGTGTCTGAGGTCAGATTTGAACTCAGGTACTCCTGACTCCAGGGCTGATGCTCTATCCACTGGGCCACCTAGCCATCCCTTTGCAACTCCTTTTCCAATTGGTCAGTACTACTTTTGAGAGCTTTGAATTTGATCATTTGAGGTTTTGAGAGAATTTTCTTTTTGCATTTGCCTAATTGAGGATGTGAGAGATTTAGTCTCATTTTGTATTTGAACAATTGTATTTTCCAATGATTTGTTTACTTGTTACAGGGTGTTAATTGTCTCTCCCAAATTTTCCAATTGATTTTAAACTTCTTCATTATTTATTCAAGGAAGTATTTTTGTGCTGGAGACCAGATCATATTCTCCTCAGAGGTTCTAGGTCTCTCTGAATTAGGGTCTTTTATTCCAAGAATGTTTCTATGGATCCACCTTTCCGCTGACCTTTCTTCATTTTGCGAAGACCTTGAGTTGGGGAGGGGTTGGTTCACAGAGATTTGGTGTTGGGATCCCTAGAGGCTTTACTCATTGAGTTCAATTTCTCTGGCTGGCCAGTAGGAGGTGCTGGTTGCTTTCTCTGGAGTGACTGTGACCTTGATTGAGGCCTACTCCCTTAGCCTGAAGGGAGAGATTGAAGCTGTTGAATACTTTTGCCTTCAATCAATGATGGACTTTAGTCTGGGATGAGGTCATCCCTCTCACTATTGTCAGCTGGGCTGGTCCTTCTGCTCACACACCTGTGCCTTGGGCAGAAGTAACTGTAATAATTTTTGCTCTGGGAAGAGGTTTCAGCTGAAATGGAGGCATGGACTCAGAGTTCCTCAGACCAGAGGAGCCCAGGGATGGTGTCCACAGCTCTCCTCCAGCAGAACTCTCCCCCCAGGCTTATCGGCAAGATCCAGAGGGTCAGCGCCAATACCAGTGCCTCTGATCCCTAGTAGACCCTAGAACCCTGTGGTCTAGCCCTGCCACTAAGCATGCAGGCCTGGCACTCAGGCCCTCAGGCTCTCGGGGCTCCAATTCAGCAGCTAATCAGGCTGATCCACCCTCTGTTCCCAGACTCATCCAGGGTTGCAGAAAACAAATCCTGAGGTAGATATTCTTTCTCCTGTTTTTTCTTTCTGGGTTTGTGGATTGGATTTCTGTTAAGAGATTTGTTTCATATCATAGATGGGGAAAGATTAGGAGACTTTAGAACTGTGCCTGTCTTCTCTCAGCCATCTTGGCCAGAAGTCTCCTTTGCTTTTTCGATGGCCTTTTGTGCTGCTGAAATCTCTTCCCTAGGTGCTGTACCCTAGATTTTCTTGATAATAGTTCTTTATTTCTTCTGCCTCAGGCCATGGAGGCAAATGTACTTTAACTTTTCCTTCACTTTCTTCCACATTTCCTTGTTCCTACTTCCCTAACATCAGCTCCATGGTAAACTTGTTACCTTCTCCAGCACTCTGTGATGTCACCTGGTTGTTTCTCTTGCTATATCTGCTATGTTCTTCTTCCATACTTTACTCAGGAAATTTGTCCTTAAATTCTTCTGGATACTAGTCAATATTAATCATTCTTTTAAGTGAATTCTTTCTTGTTCCCTCAAATCCCTGAAGCCTTTAGCTGATCACCTTTCTGGCAACACAATATGAGACATCTACAGACTCTATTACTGGAAGACTGCTTTCTTACTGTTTTGGTATGGGTTTCCACCCTCTATTAGCTGCTACTCTACCCAGGTTAGAGTTACAGCTGAGTTTACACTCTCCCTGGGTTCTGGTAGAGTAGCCCTATAGAGCTACTGGAATTTTTTTCTCTCCACCTTTTTGCCCAGGATAGCATGGGGAAATGGTGTGTTGCTAGCATCCCAGAGATTGTTGCAGACCACCCAAGATTTCTGGGGACAGTGGGGTAGAACTAATCACAGTGTGGAGGACACTTCACAAAGGAAACATCTGCCTATTTAATCCCTTTCTTGGATGCTGGTGGAGGAGAGTCATATTGTGGTAAACTCCTTTCTTCACTATCCAATTTTTCTTAAGTTCTATTCCCCTGCATTTTGATGGTATAACTATTCTAACTATTCTTCACACAGTACCCTCTATTATCTGTCTTTCTCTTTGTTCTGGTGATTTTCCAAGCTGGACCACTTCCCTTCTCTCTGGCTCTTATACTAATTTCCTTTGACATTTACCCCAGGGGAACTTTTTTGGACCCCTTGGCTACTATTGCCATTTCTTCTATTTTTTCCTACTTATTCTTTATTATCTTGGATTTTCTGCTTTTCATAAGTTGTTTACTTCATTAGAATATAATTACTTTGAAGGAAGTAGTTTTCCCCCCTTTTTTATGTCCCTAGGGTCTTTCAGTATCTGACATATAAGCAAATAAGAAATCAACTACCTTTCTTATTAGTTGATTTATAAATACAAATGGTGAGAGCAATATTTGAAGAGTCACAAAAATCTGGCTTTAGATGGCAGAGAATTGGAGAGGAGAACATGGAGCTGACTTCTAGAGTAGCAGTAGAAATAATGGGGAGCCTCCCCAAGCAAAGTACTAAGAGTGATAGAACAGAGAATTGTTGGTTGTAGACATCAGAGCAAAGGTGATAAGAGAGTCAGACAGAAAAGGAGACACTACTTTCCCCAACAGTTTCTAATTGTGGAGAGTTGAATCATTGTATCAGTGGATGAATAAGCTTATATTTCTGCCATAAAATTTAGAATTGGACTACCCTTAACTAATTTCACAGGACAGCTGGGGCCTAGTAAATTTGTTCACACCTTTATTGTCTACTCCTAGTCTATGAGACAGAATCAATTACCCTTTTGTTGTTTTTCATTCTTTCATGCTTTATTTTCTATGTGTACCCTTATCATTGGTCTTTTCTTCAAATAAAGATAAGCTGGATTTTATTGAATTCAGACTTTTTGCTAAAGAAGAATGGGTGAAAATCAAAAATATAGTAACTAATAGTTATTTTTTTTTTCAGTCAAAGCAGAGGGTCTCTGTTGCTAGGGAAGGGAAAAAATTCTTCCTTAGTTTAGGGACTTTAAGTTTAATGAATTCTGTGAATATTCATCGTAATGAACTCCCAAAATAGTATGGTAAAAGGACAAATATGAATCTATGAAGTCAATTAAAGGAAAAAGACCATAACCATATATTAAAGATCTTAGGCACTAGAAAAGTGATGGCATTCTATCTTCTAAAAGTCTGTTAGTCAATGTGATCCCATACATCAATTTTGCTTTTGCTAAGAATCTCTTCTCTTTTTCATTGCAATTAGATTGACTTAAGTCATCATAATTCAATTTTTTAGGATTTTCTGACCTTTTGGGGTCAATTTCATTTGTAGAATTTAAGCTATCTGATCCTACATATCTATTTTCCCCTTTGTCATATGGTCTTACTAAATCTCATTAAATTATTCCTGACTTTTTCTCTATTATGAATTCTAAAACCAAGCAGTCACTCCTAAAGTCCCTAGGACTTATGTTTTAGCAGTAAGTTAATATCAAGATATTTTGCCAGATTTCAGCGATAAAAGTTTTTATTCCTTTGGGCAGAGTGCCTGCAGGTAAGGATAGAAAGAAGGGGGAAAAAGGAAAGGAGAGAGAAGGGCAGAGAGACAGAGGCACATTAGCTATGTTTCTTTCTTCTTCTTCCTCCTTTCTCCTCCCTCTTCTATTCTTTCTGTACCTTCCTCTCATCCCATTGTTCCCTTTCTTCTCCTGTCATATTAAGGAAGTTAAACAGATCCTACTTTGACACCTGTCAAAGATCTTAGTTTTAAAAAGACAAAGTCTTTCACTGCATCCAGAGCCATCCCCACTCATCCTTATCCATATCTGGCCAATGGACCCAAATGACTCCAGAGCAGAAGGTGAAGCTGGTGACTTTGCTTAGACCCTTCCCTTTTTCCCTTTTCCCTTTTCCTTTTTTACTTCAGTGATACCTTGGGGTTTATCAGGACCAAATCACTTTGGTTCTCTTGCCCAGTCTGGAAGTGCAGGAGGTACTCATGGACCCAAAAACCTCTGATGATTGGTACCAGGACTTTGACCTGCTCTCTTTCTGACCTATTGATTTCCCTTTCTTGGGGGAGTCTGGTGGATCCCCTCTCCTGGGCCACACTTAATGTGGACAACTGATTTGCTTTAGCCCACTAAACCTCAGGATTCCTAAGCTTAAGAGAACCATTAGTCCTAGATACTCCAATAATGGGGAATATGTACTATTATTCCACTGGGGAAAAAGTTTAAAAAAAATTTTAAATATTTTAAATGAGCACAGTAAAACCTAGTTAGGATTTCAAATTAGCCAAGCTTGATATTCAGACTTCGAAGACTTCTTATCTTTTACTTATAGCCCTTTTCCATAGTTGATGTTTGCGATTATTTGACTATTTAAGCAAACTAGTACTGAAGGAATTGAGAGAGCTAAAAGGTGAAGATTTCCTTACCTTAGGTAGCAAACTGAAATCTTTTTTCCTAAACTATAATGTTTTCATACCTGACATTTTCTCGAGGATACACATCTGTATTATCTGTCCTGTGGGCCTGGGTATGTGCTATAAATGTCTCATAATTCTAAAAACTTAGTCCAGAGTGATTAAAATAGTTTTTTTTAATTAATTAACTAGCTTTTCTGCAGAAAAGGGCATTTCTTCCAATGAGAAAGGGTCCAAATTGTGAAAATCTCCATTCTTATATGCAGTTTGAAAGGCTTTCCCCTCTTCTCAGAGCTAGACATGGGTCTGAATCATCTGGGGTTACAGTCTAATCAACACTCTCATCCCATAATAATCTCTAATGTGTTCTCCCCAGCCTGGTTATTATACTGATGAGCTCAGGGGAGTTCATTCACATACACACATGGAGGCACAATACTCACAGGCAGACCCCGCTCTTTGTAATGCCTGTCTGTCTGTCTGTCTGTCTGTCTGTCTATCTATCTATTTATCTTTTTTTTAACTAACAATATCCTGTTACATTTCATGGAAATCAAACACCCTACATTTCTCACAGTATGTCACATTCTCACTCTTCTCAATCTTACATATTTGTGTAATTAATTCATCAATGAGTTTTATAGTCTGATAAAAACTTCTGTATAAAATAGTAGATAAACCTATTTAGTCATAAGTTAATATTTCCCTTAAGCAAAATTAATATTAGAATATAGTTATAGATAATACAAATCAACTCAATAATTTCCCATTTCTGAAAGAACTTAAGAGTTCTAAAACTCCTGAGGTATTCACTCTAGAAAATTGGCTCTTCAGTCATCTAGGCCTAGGAGAAGAAACACAGATTAGAAAAGGCAGCCAAGGACTTCAGGTCCTAGTTCAGGGATAATGTTTTTTCTTTTTTCATTTTTTTTTACTTTATTTTTTTTTTTGTTTCTTAGTTTTAGTTGCAAATTCAGAAATTATACAATTTCTACCAAGGTTCCCTCCCCTGCCCCTCCCCTTGGTAAAAGTTGTACATGCTCATTTGTGTTTAATTTATTTACATATTAGTCATTTTGTGCAAAATAAATTAGGATTACGGGAAAAGGAAGAAGACTTTGAATTAGGAAGGAAAAAACATAAGAGAAGTTTTAAAAAAGTGAATGCAGTATACATTCAGATTCCATAGCTTTAATTTTTGTTACTTTGGATGTGGATGGCATTGTCCATAACAGGCTCCCAGAATTGTCCTTGATCTCTGGATTACTGAGATGAGCTGCATTTATCAAGGTTGATAAACTCACAATGTAGCTGTTAAATGTGTTCAATGTTCTCTTAGTTCTGCTCCTTTTTTTCAGTTTCAGTTCATGTAATTTTTTCCATTCTTCTCTCATGGGTTCTTTTAGAATAATAATACTTCATAATAATCATATACTATAACTTGTTTAGTCATTCCCCAATTAATTAACATCCTCTCAATTTTTAATCATATGAGATTTTCCCCATTTTTTAATAATTCTGTCTCGATACAGACCTAGTATTGGTATTTATGGGTCAAAGATCAGTTTTATTGCTCTTTGGTTATAGTTCCAGATTGCTCTCCATAATGATTGGGTCAATTCACAACTATACCATCAATGTATCAGAGTCTCAATTTTCCCACATCCTTTCCAACATTAATCATTTTCCTTTTTTATCATCTTAGCTAATCTGATAGGTGTGAGGTTCGGTTTGATCTGCTTTTCTCTAATGAATAGAAATTTGGAGTATTTTTTTTCATATGTTTATAAATAGTTTCAATCTCTTCATTTGAAAACTGCCTGCTCATATCCTTTGATCATTTACCAATTGCAGAATGACTTATAAGCTTATAAATTTGATTCAATTCTCTATATATATTAGAAATGAGACTTTCATCAGAAAAAAAAAAGTGTTAAAAATTGTTCCCCAGCTTTCTGTTTCCCTTCTTATCTTGGCCACATTGATAGCATTAGTACAAAAGTTTCTTAAATTAATATAATCAAAAATCATCCACTTTTAAATTTATAATGTTCTCTATCTCTTGTTTGGTCATAAATGTCTCTCCTGTCCATAGATCTGACATTAATAGCTTGTTCTCCTAATTAAAATATATCTAAATCCTGTCTATGCCTAAATCTTGCAACCATTTAACCATACATTGGTATAGGGTATGAGATGGTGATCTAGGCCTAATTTCTGCCATGCTATTTTTCATTTTTTTCCCATCAGCTTTTGTCAAATAGTGAGCTCTCAGCCCAGAAGCTGGAGTTTTTTTTGTTTTTAGGTTACCAGTCATTTACTACTTGTTCTTTTGTATCTATTCTATTAGACTGATCCTTCACTTGATTTCTTAGCCTGTACCAAACAGATTGCTGCTTTATAATATAATGGTGGATCAGGTATTGGCTAAGCTACCTTCTTTTGCATTTCCCTTGAATTTTTGACTTTTTGTATCCCCAGATGAATTTCATTACTATAACTCAATAAAATTGTTTGTAGTAGTTTGATTGATATGGCATTGATTAAGTAATTTATATAGAATTGTCATTTTTATTATATTAGTTATGCCTATCTATGAGCAAATGAAATATATATATATATATATATATATATATATATATATATATATTAGTTTTTTGCAAGGCAATGGGGTTAAGTGGCTTGCCACAGGCCACACAGCTAGATAATTATTAAGTGTCTGAGGTCAGATTTGAACTCAGGTACTCCTCACTCCAGGGCTGGTGCTCTATCCACTGAGCCACCTAGCTGCCCGGCAAGTGATATTTTTCCAATTGTTTAGATCTGATTTTATTTTTATGAAAAGTGTTTTGTAATTGTTTTCATATAATTTCTATGTTTGTATTAGCAGATAGCAAGTAGTTTCATATCTTCTAACATTAGTTTAAATGGAATTTCTCTTTCTATTTCTTGCTATTGTACTTTGTTGATAATATAGAGAAATGTTGATGATTCATGTGGGTTTATTTTATAACCTGCAACTTTGATAAAGTTATTATTTTTTCAAGGAGTCTCTTGATTTTCTAGGATATTCTAAATATATCATCATGACATTTGAAAAAAAAGGGAATTTTATTTCCTCATTCAATCTAATTCTATTTTCTTCAATTTCATTTTTTCTCTTATTGCTAAAGTTAACAATTCTAATTCAATATTGAATAACAATGTCAGTAACAGGCACCCTTGTTTCACCCCTGATCGATCTATCTGTCTGTCTGTCTATCTATCTATCTATCTATCTATCTATCTATCTCCAAATCAATCAAGCTATTTATAAAATTTTTTGTGATGGTTTGAGATAAATATTGCTTATCATTTTAAAGAAAAAAATCATTTGTTCCCATGCTCTCATGTTTTTAATTGCAATGGGTGTTGTATTATGTCAAAAACTTTTTCAGCATCTAATGTCATAAGAGGAATATGATAATCATATGAATTTGTTAGATTTGTTTTTGAAAGATTTCCTAATATTCATCCAACTTTGTATTCCTGGTATAAATCCTACCTGATAATATTGTATTATTCTGATAAATTGCTGTAATTTCTTTGCTAAAATTTTATTTAAAATTTTTGTAACAATATTCTATAGGGTAAGTAATATATTATTTCCTTTCTCTGTTTTGACTCATCCTGGTTTAGTTATCAGTGTCATATTGTTGTCATAAAAGAAATCTGGAAAAACTCCTTATTTTCCTAGTTTTTTTCAAATAGATTATATATAGAATTGGAATTAGTTATTCTTTAAATTTGGGGTAGAATTCACTTGTAAATCCATCTGGTTCTGGATATTTTTTTTTCCTGAGGGAGTTAATTAAGGACTTATTCAATTTATTTTTCTTTTCGGTTATTGTGGACAATTTTTATTTTTTTGTAAATATCCATCCATTTTGCTTATATTGGCAGATTTATTAGCATACATTTGGGTAAAATGGCTCTGAATTATTACTTTAAATTATTCTTCATTTTCCCTTTGTATTTTGGTCCTGGTAATTTGTTTTTCTTCCTTTCTTTTTTGAAATCAAATTAACCAAAGGCTTATCCATTTTATATTTTCTTATTTTATTTATTAATCCAATACTTTTAATTTCAATTTTATTAATATCTATTTTTGGAAATACCATTTTGATATTTAATTTTCTATCTTTTTATATGCTTGAACAATTCAAATATCTCTTTTTTATTTTATTCATATAAGCATTTGTCTTTGATTATATCCCAAAAGTTTTATGTTGAGTCATTATTGTCATTGTCTTAGATGGAATTATTTATTATGTCTATGATATGTTGTTTACTCCACTCATTCTTTAAAATTAGGCTACTTAATTTTCAATTTAATACTTTGGTTTTTCATGATCCTTTATTACATGTGATCCTTAATTACATTTTTTTCATGATTCTTTAATGTTCGTGATCCTTTATTACGTTATTTTTACATCATGATCTGAAAAGTATGCATTTAACATTTCTGCCTTTCTGCATTTGGTTGTGACTTTTTAGGCTCTACTAATGTGTTCAATGTTTCCTTATATGCCATACACCTGATAAAAATGTATTTCTTTCTATCTCCATTTAACTTCCTCTATATTTATTTTTTTCTAAAATTATATTTACCTCTTTAACTTCCCTCTTATTTATTTTTCTCTAGATTTATCCAATTCTGAGAGATAGAGTTTGAGGTCCCTCACCAGTATAACTTTTGCTGTCAGTGTCTTCCTGTAACTCATTTAATTTCTCCTCTAAGAATATGCACTTGGTGTATATAAGTTTAGTCTTGATATTACTTCATTGTGTATAGTGCCTTTTAGGAAAATGTAGTTTCCTTCCTTATTCCTTTTAATGAGATCTAATTTTGCTTTTGCTTGGTCTAAGACAATCATTGCCACACCTGCTTTTTCTCTACAGCTGATATATAATATATTCTTCTCCAGCCTTTTACCTTTACTTCATGGATATCTCTTTAATTCAAATGTCTATCTTTGTATTGTAGGATTCTGATTTTTAGTTCAACTTTGCTATCCACTTCCATTTTATGAGTAAACTCAATCCATTCAAAATTCACAGTTATAATGACTAACTCTTCATTACCCTCCATCCTATCTCCCCTCCATTTGAATTTTTCTTTCTCCTTTTAATCTCTCCCTCATCACCAGAATTTTGCTTCTGATCATTACCTTCTGCAATCTGTCCCCTTTTATCGAGCTCCTCTTTCATCTTTCACTTTTTCCCCATTTACTTTTAATCTTTCTTCCTTCTATCAGTACCTCCAACCCTTCCCCCACTTTCCCTTTTCCTTATGAGGTAAGATAAATTTCTCAACACAATTGAATGTATATATTATTCCCTCTTTGAGTAAAATCCAACGAAATAAGATTCAAGCAATTCTTACTCCTTCCCTTCTTTCATCAATTGTGATAGATCCTTGATTCCTCTTTATAATTTGCCCCATTCTGCCATCCCATCCCATTACAATCCATTTTTTAAAAAAAGAAATATCATCCCATCAAAATCAAATTAAGACCACCTTCTAAGTATACTCCCCCAATAGAGATAAAGTCCTCAAGAGTTATGAATATCAACCTACCATGTAGGGATAAAACTAATTTCATTTTATTGGATAGTATTCTTTTCCTCTTCCCCTTGTTTACCTTTTCATGAATCTCTTGAGTCTCATGTTTAAAGAAGAGATTTTCTGTTCAACTCTGATTTTTTTTAATTAGGAAAATTTGAAAGTCATTTATTTCATTAAATGCTCATCTTTTCTCCTGAAAGAGTATGCTTAGCTTTTCTGTGTAGTTGATTCTTGGTTGCAATCCATACTTAATTTAAGCTTTGGAATGTCATATTCCAATTCCCTCAATCTTTGAATGCTGATGCTGTCAAATCCTATATAATCATGACTCTGATTTCTTGGTATTTAATTTCTTTTTTTTCTAACTTCCTGAGGTGTTTCCTCTTTGAACTGATAACTCTGGAATTTGGTTATAGTATTCCTGTGAATATTTTGGCATCCTTTCAGGACATGATCAATGAATGCTTTTGAAATACTAGCAACCTGATGACTGGGGTTGTCTAGTCAATCATGTTGAATATAGAAGAGTTCTTGGCCTCATGTATTGTAACCCTCCTAGATGACCTACTGTGCCCTTGGTGCACTGAACTTGGACCCAGTTTTCTTAGTCACAGATCTTTTCTGTGACTGAGAGCCTCAGATATGTCTCTTCTGTACCCCCACCATGCTATTCATGGGTCTCTGGTTTCTACTACCATGCTGGCCTCTGCTTCCTGTGCCAGGTCATATTCCCACTCCATCCTCATAAGACAGACCTTTCTTAATTGGAAAAAAAGCTCCATTTTGTTCTTTTGTGTATCCTGTAACTCCAGAATCCCTTTAGAGGCTTGATAAAATTGTTTCTGAGGTAAGTTCCTGGCTTTCTCTCTACCAGCTTGGCTCTGATTTGCTATGATTTTAGGTGATTGATTTCTTACTTTTAAACTAGTAATTGCCTGTTAAACAGTAGTCCTTATAATACAGTCATCATGCTGAGTCTAATAGTTTTTGTTAAAGTAGTATGCTTAACTCAGTATGCTATTTCTTTCCAATTTATAATGCTGTGTAATTTTACAATTTTCCCATACTATGTGTATACTGTTCATATGATCATGTCCCTAAACAGGACATAGTAGAGAAATAATGAGAATAAAATATAAATAAAAAATTTAGTTACCTATTATCTAAAATACATTTCTATTTTTGCTATTACAGTAGCAATAGATATAAAAAGTAGTATAAAATATAAACATGGTATGTAAACCATTTTCCAAAGAACAATGACAACAGCAAAAATCCTGGTATAAAAATAAAACAAATAAAATGTGCTTTTTTTGATTACAAAATATAACCAAGTTTTGTCCTTTATTTTCTCCATAAATAACTGAAAGTAATGTGAGGAATAAATGTGATTTAAAAATATACACAAAAGAAGTGTCAACATTGTTGAGGGGATTTTATAAATATTAATAAGGTAGAGTCAAGTGGAGAGAAGCCAAGAAGTTGCCTGAGATCTATCCAGTTTTCCTAAACAATGTTAGATCAAATATCTTAATGGATTCTGGAGGGACAGAGTTCAGAAAAAAGACAGAGAGTAAAATTATTTTCCAACTTAAGATAACTTAGAAGGACTTTTAGGATAGATCTATCTCATTTTGGGTAAAAGGAGAGCAAAACCCAATACAGATAGTGTCTGAGCAAAGCATCAGGAGGCTCTTAGCCACAGTAGAGAGTGGGACAACACACAAGTTAAGAGGCCTCTCTGATTAGTCTGTTGACCCCAATGCAAGAAGCTTGGAACAGTGACTAGGCTACTCGTGTCCCAGGAGCAGAATTAGACTTTAAGTCTTATGAAATGGATTTAAAATTATTAAAAACAAACAAAAAAATAGTCCAGACCACAAAAAGCTACTATGGCAAAGGGGAAGATCAAAACACCAAAACAGAAAAGGATACTGTCAAAATGCCTAGATGTGAAGCCTCAAAGGGAAAAGGAGCTAAAAAAGGCAAGGTAATAATTATTTAAAAATTAGACTAAGGGAAAGAAAACCTGATTATTCTCTGAGATCTCAAAAAAGAAAACAATCAAAACAATTGAAAAAAATGTAAAATACTTCATTAGAAAAACAACTGATCTGGAAAATAGAACCAAGAAAGATAATTTAAAAATTGTTGTACTGCCTGAAAGTCATGATCAAAAAAAGAGCTGGGACAGTAACGTTAAAAAAATTATGAAGGAAAACTTCCCTGCTATTCTAGAATCAAAGGTGAAAATAATCATTGAAAAAATCCTCCAATTACCTCCTGAAAGATATGCCAAAATGAAACCTACCAGGAACACTGTAGTCAAATTTCAGAATTTTCAGAAAGAGAAATACTCTGAGAATTACCCAAGACTTAGCAGTTTCTCTATTAAAGGATTAGAAAGCAGGAAGGCAATGGAGCTTAGTTATCAGCTACCAAGTAAAATTGAGCATAATCTTTCAAGGGGAAATATGGATATTCAGGTCTCCCTAGGAAACTTTCAAACTGTTGTATTGAAAAGTTCAGGGGTGAACAGGAAATTTGATCTTTGAATATTACTCAAGTGAAGTATAAAAAGGTAAACTGGAAAGAAAAATACATGTTATTCACTAAAGTTAAACTGTTTACATTTTTGCACAAAAAAGATGATACCTTTAACTAATGAGAATTTTCTCTGTTAGGGCAGTTCCAAGGACTTCTATCAAATTCCTTTCATGGCACAAATATGAAGCTGAAACCCAGTGCAGGAAGAGTCAAAACAGAAAGAAAATTTGATATCAAATTTCCTAGAAAATATTTATGCAAAAATAAAATACATATATTAAAATTAACATTGAATATATTTAAATGAATGATACGTATACCTACATATATATAAAAACATATACATTTATAATGCATATATGTATATCTTTTAGAATATATATAAGAGCAAATTATCATGAGGATAATATACTATTACAGAAAACCAGAAATTCAGAGATGGTTTAATAGGAAAACTATCAGCATAACTTAGCCATATCCATAACAAATGCAGTAGGAATTATCTTATCTCAATAGATGCTAAAAAAAAGCTTTGGGCATCTTTTCTATTAAAGCACTGCAAATCAGAGGAATATGGAGTTTTTTCTCAAAATGATAAGTATTTGTCTAAAACCTAAAGCATTATTTGTAATGGGATGCTAGAAACCTTCCCAATAAAATCAGGGATCGCACAAGAATGCCCATTATCACCACTACTGCTCAACATTGTACAAGAAATGTTAGTTTTAGAGACGGGGGGGGAAGAAATTCAAGGAATTAGATTAAGTAGTTTGGAAACAAAATTATCTCTTTAAAGATGATATGATTGTATAATTTGAGAATTCTAGAGAATCAACTAAAAAACTTTGAAACAATGAAAACTTTAATAAAGTTGCAGAATATTAAAAAAAATCACAAGTTATTAAAAGACACACTTTTTCATTTAAAGGATGTTTTTTCCTGAAATATGGAATTGAATGTTAGTGAAATTATTTGAAGCAGAATTTAAAAATCACCTAATATTCACCAAGAAGGAATTTAGGTTCTATGGAAAGATTCCTAAATTTGGAGTCAAGCAAGTCTAGTTTTGAGTTCTTTTTTTGTCATTTACCATTTGTGTGGCCTTGGGCAATAATACAGTATCGCTGGGTCTTAATACCCTAATTTTTTACATGAAGAAGCTGTTTTAGATGACCTCTGAGATATCTTCTAGCTCTAAATCTTATAAAATAAAAATTTCAAATACCAGTTCTTTGAATGTGATTCATATGAATTTAAAGTCAATGATGTCATATTTGATAATACAAGATATATTTTAACATGCACATAATTTTGTAATGTCCTCAAGCAAATTTTCACAAATCGTTTCACAAATGAAAAATCAAATCACACATATTATTCACATGGCTTGGGACAACTTGAGACATATTTCATTCAATACTTAAGTCCTTCACTGAATATATTATACACTTAGGGAATCTCATCAACTCTTTCTAGGCACTTTGATGCTAAATTAGCTCTCCCCACTACTCATCTTCAAAACTGTGAGTGTTTTGCTAGAAATATATATTAACCATAAAGGGAAGATCTATTTCCTAGAGTCAGTAATATAATGACTTAATTAGTGAGGGATCTGGTACTAGCAAACCATAGTCTGACACTTGAAAGACATTCAGGATTGGTTGAGTAACTATGCAGCCAGGGAAAATGTGAGGTTATTTGGAGAAAAAGAAAACCAATAGGGAACTATTTTTTATGCTTATTTTTACATCTTTAAACCTAACTTCTTTGTTAGGGACCAATTCTAATTCTTTATCTCTCAAGATTCCTAGTATTCTCTTTCTAAGAACTCTACTTAACATTTTACTTGAGGGTACCATGGAAATACATTTTCTGCCCGGACATAGTCAAGGGTTAAATAAAAATGCAACCAAACATCAGGGAAAACATTGTGATATGATGGGCAATAACCCACTTCAGAGTAAGGATACCTAAGTTCTAGTTCCAGCTTTCACAGAAGCAATTTTAGAGGAGATGTAAGGGTATTGTAGTGAAACTCCTTTTTATTGATAGGGAAAATTGGGTCAAAAGAGATTTAACTTATATTTTTCCAAGTTATTCCAATGAATCACTGGTAGAATTGGAACTAAAATCCTGTTCTCGATATTTTCTAAAATACACACATTTCAAATCATATGTTGAGATAACAAAATAAGAGAAATATAGTACCCCAGAGATGAAAGGAAATTTAGATGTTTACTAGTTCAATATACCTAGGAAGTAATGATTCAGCATGTGTTTGAACATCTAAGGTGATGAGGAGCTTATTGCCTTAACAATATAATAAATTTCATTTTAAAATACCTCAATACCTTTGTTTCTATAGAAAGGGTCCATGAAATTGAGAAAGTACCTTTATCTGGAGTCTCTAAAATCACTGAAATATTTTATAATGAAATCAAAATCAGAGACTGAAACATTTCGAAGGAAAATTTGTGAAAGCTGGGAATATTGAGTGGGACTGAAGTGAAGGGGTGTAGGCAGCTAATTGAGGGAGATAACAAGAGGAAGTAGACATGATTAACAGAATGGTATGCTGAAGCCAGCTTGTGCCCACCTGGAGAACATTGCTCTTTGTGATACAAAAGCCAAATTGGCACCTTACTTTTTTATTTTTTTATTATTAATCAAATATTTTATGTGTTTTCCAATTACATACAGTGATAGTTTCTACTAATCATTTTCCCACAATGTTTTGAGTTCTAAAATTTTTCTCCATCATTCCCTTCCCTCCCCTTCCCCCACCAACAGAAAGCAATCTGATAGAGCATCCATAATAAGATCAAAATTGAATGTGCTGTGAGAGAAGAAACATCCAAAAGGAAGAAAGATAACATTAGTGATAGCAAAATTTTTGTGTAAGACAATTACTAAAAATTGAAGAAAATAAGTTATGGTCTTTGTTTAAACTCTTCAGATCCTTCTCTGGATAAAGATGGTATTCTCCATCATAAATCCCCCATCTGGATAAAGATGGTATTCTCCATCATAAATCCCCCAGAATTGTCCCTGTTTATTGTACTGATGGAATGAGAAAGTCCATCATGGTTGATTCACCCCATGTTGTTGTCAGTGTGTATAATGTTCGTCTGGTTCTGCTCATCTCACTGAGCATCAATTCAAGCAAGTCTTTCCAGGCATTTTGGAAATCCATACCTCATGATTTCTTATAGAATAATAGTGTTCCACTTTTGGCCAAGATGGATGAGAGAAGACAGGCACAGTTCTAAAGTCTCCTGATCTTTCCCCATCTATGATATGAAACAAACTTCTTAACAGAAATCCAATCCACAAAACCCAGAAAGAAAAGCCAGGAGAAAGAACATGTACCTCAGGATTTGTCTTCCGCAGCCATGGGTGAGTCTGGGTGTAGAGGACTGATCAGCTGTGGATCAGCCTGATTAGCAGCTGGATTGGAGCCTTGGGAGCCTGAGGGTCCCAGTGCAGGACCTGCTGGATTGGAGAAGCTAGATGGTGGTGGGGAGGGGGGGTCTTGGGTCTACTGGGGAGCAGAGGCACTGGTGTTGAGGTATTACAACAGTAGAGTTTTGCTGTCTATATCTTCCTTTAGCTCATTCAGCCTCTTCTCTAAGAATTTGGAAGCTATACTGCTTGGTACATACATATTTAGTATTAAAATTACTTCATTGTCTATGGTACCTCTTAGGAGGATAGTTTCCTTCCTTATCTCTTTTTAATGAGATCTCTTTTTGCACATTCTTTGTCTGAGATAAAGATTGCTACCCCTGCTTTTTCCAGTTCAGCTGAAGTATAATATATACTGCTCCAGCCTTTTAACTTTACTCTGTATGTGTCTCTCTGCTTCAAATACATTTCTTATAAGCAGCATATTGTGGAATTCTAATTTTTAATCCATTCTGATATCTGCTTCCATTGTATGGGTGAGCTCATCCCACTCACATTCAAAATTGAAATTATTAACTCTTTATTGCCCTCCTTCCTATCACCCCTGCCTTTTTCTTTTTCCCCTTTTTTCTCCCTCATGCCTACTCCCCAATATTTTGCTTCTAATACCACCTCCTTCAGTGTGTTTATCCCCTTTTATTAAACCCCTTCCCTTTCCCTCTTCTTCCTTCGCTTCCTTCTATCCATCCCTCCCTTTCCCCTCTTAATACATGAAAGGTAGTATAAATTTCTAAACTCAACTGAGTGTGTACATTGTGTGTGTGTATGTGTGTGTGTGTGTGTGTTAAAATCCCTCTTTGAGCCAAATGTGGTGAGAGTAAGATTCAGGCTTTTCTCACCTTCCTTCTTCTCCTCTCTTGCAATAATAGGTCCTTTGTATCTCTTTATGTGATGTACTTTATTCAATTTCCCCCTTCTTCCCATCTTTTTGTCTCCTCTTTTTAATGAGATTTCTTTTTTAATCATGTCATCGAAGTCATTAGAATATCATGAATGCCCATTCCCTCTGGCTAACTATATTTCCTCTAATAGAGTTATAATTCTCAAGACTTGTGAGAATCTTTCTCCCAAGTGGGGAAGCATCCAGTTTAAGCTTATTGAATAACAATTTTTTCTTCTTTTCCCCTCTTGAGTTTCCTATTTGAAAACCAGATGTTCTGCTTAGCTTTGGCCTTTTCATCAGGAAAAGTTCAAAGTTTCCTACTTCTTTAAATGTTCATTTTTCCCCCTAAGAGAAGGCTCATTTTTGCTGGATAGTAAATTCTTGGTTGTAATCCAAGTTCCCTTGATCTCCAGAATATCATATTCTAGGTCCTTTGCTCCCTTAATTGTTGATGCCCTGTGTCCTGTGTAATCCTGATACCGATTCCTTGCTATTTTATTGTTTCCTTTTAGCCACTTACAGGACTTTACACTTGACCTGATAGTTCTAGAATCTGACCAAAATATTCCTTGTTGTTTTCATTTTCAGATCCCTTTTAGGAGAGGATCTATGTTTTCTTTCAATGACTATTTTGCCTTCTGGTTCCAGGATATTAGGACTGTTCTCCTTCACTATATCCTTAGAGCCTTCAAGGTTTTGGGGTCTTCCTGTGATTATTAAATTGTTTCTCCTGGAATTATTTTCCAAGTCAGTTGTTTTAACAATGAGATTTTTCACATTTTCTTCTATTTTTTCATTTTTTTAAAAATGTTATTTTACTGATTATTGGTTTCTTATAAAGTCATTAGTTTCCCCTAATTCCAATCTTTATTTTTTTCTGAGAAGAATTTTCTTCATTTACCTTTTGCATCTATCTCCTTTGCCAGTCCATTTTATATTTATTTTTCAAATTTTCCATTTGCTCAATTGTGTTTTTGGGAGAATTATTTTCTTTTTGTACTTGTCAAATTGGATTTTCTTCTTTGTTTTCATTTTTATTTAAGTTAATGGGCTTAAGTGACTTGCTCAATGTTACACAGCTAGACAATTAAGTGTCTGAGGATGGATTTGAACTCAGGTCCTCCTAATTCCAGGTCCAGTGCTCTATCCACTGTGCCACCTATCTGACCCCCAAATACATTTTCAAAGGATTTGTTTTCTTGTTGTAATATTTCAATTTTCTCTTGCATAGTGTCAATTTTCTCTTGTGTTTCTTTTGTCAATTTTTCCATTTGATTTTTGAACTCTTCTGATTTCTTTTACAAAGTGTTTCTGGGCTGCAGACCAATTAATATTCTCCTCTGAAGCTCCACTCTTCTGTCTTCCTTTTCCTTTTCTGAACTAGTATCCTATTCTCCAGGGTAACATTCAATGGACACCTACTTTGCTCATTTTGGGCCCTTTCCCTAGGGTCTTGTATTGGGGTTGGGGTTGGGGTCACAAACCTTTAGTGTTGAGCTTCCTAGAGGCCTTGCTCACCAGGGTTAGGAACTGCAAGGGATTATTCAGTGTGTCCACCAGTAAGGAATGCTAGAAGTTTTCTCTGGATTTTCTGTGTTGGAAGTGTCAGTGGCCCAGGCCCTAGGCTTGGGACTGGATCACACAATCTCAGCTGAGCCAGACCCTCAAGCTAGTAAAGTCAATCAGTGCTAATCAGTGCTTGGGAAGATCTATTGCCCACACCCACACCTTGAGGCAAGGCAGAGACAACTAGGGCTATTTCTGTGTTCTGGACAAAGTCAGCCCCTTGCACTGTAGTAATGGCAGGGTTGCTCAATGGAAAACATGTGAGGACCCTTAATGGAAACACATGATCTCATAGCCTAGGTCATTCATACCAGCCCAGCTGGCCAGATACCTGTCAGGGCAGAAGGCTTGAGCTCTACCATTCCCCTAACATGCATACAGCAAAAATTTCTGCCATTGAATTTCTCAAGTAAGTTTCCCTACCACCCACCACCCCTGTGCTTGGTCACTGCTCTCTGCCCTGAACATGCCCTTATCCCCCCCCATCATGTTGGACAATATTCTCAGTTTTTTTCCCCCTGGGTTCTGTGGATGCAAAATCTCTTTAGAGGTTTGATTCATGTTGCTTCTGATGGACAAGCAGAACTTAAAACAGTTTCGGTTTTTCTCATTCATCTAGGCCAGAAGTCCCCAAGTTGGCACTTTGAGGTCAGATATCTGCTATACCCAAACTGTATTTTGTCACAGTTAGGTGTTTCTATAATTGTTTTATGCAGATATATAATAAATATCTTGTTATGTGAAATTTCAATCAATGATTACTAATTGATGATCAGTTAAATTTTAGTTATTCACTAGAATTAAAATCTATGAATCAGATTTTGATTAAATTTGTAGTCTCAGTAGTGTAGCTTTTAAACAAGTAAGTTCCCTAATTTTAAAGGTTGCAGTCTGGTTCTTTTTAATGATTTTATAAAAAGATAAGCAAAAATCCTGCTTAAGAAATATTTTGGGGGCAGCTAAGTGGCATAGTGGATAAAGCACCAACCTTGGAGTCAGGAGTACCTGGGTTCAAATCCAGTCTCTTAATAATTACCTAGCTGTGTGGCCTTGGGTAAGCCACTTAAGCCCATTTGCCTTGCAAAAACCTAAAAAAATTTTTTTTTTTGAAATGATACTGGATCTTACTGCACATAAGTGGTATTTGCCATGGAATTTTTTTTTTTTTTAGGTTTTTGCAAGGCAAATGGGGTTAAGTGGCTTGCCCAAGGCCACACAGGTAGGTAATTATTAAGTGTCTGAGACCGGATTTGAACCCAGGTACTCCTGACTCCAGGGCCGGTGCTTTATCCACTATGCCACCTAGCTGTCCCTTGCCATGGAATTTGCCAGAGGATGTTTTACAACTATATGTTTTCTCCATGGCTATAGAATCTGGATACCCACTCCTGAGAGTCAGCTTGATTAAGCAAAATGTTTAGCCTATCTTTCAACTTTTTAAAAGATCAATCACAATCTTAGTTTAATTTGTATCACCTATTTTTAGTACTCCAGATTGCTCTGTCAGATGTATTTTTGGCTACTGTGGAACCATTGACCTCTTTTACTATATGTTGCTAATCTTGCTAATAAATTGATCTTGCTTAGAAATTTGTAACTTAGTTTCTCTTTATAGCAGTTTGAATCACAACTATATTTGGAAGGAAAGTATATTTTAACTCTGAATTTGAAATCATCTAAAGGAAAAATCAAGTATATGATTTTCTTTCTGAAGTGAGACTTGGATCAAGGAGAAGGAAAAGGAACACCTGTGACCTTCCTTGAGAGAAGAAAAACATGTAGCTTAATGCCTAGCTTTACATCTATGGTCCTGCAATAATTTCACATATCTTAAGGCAGTTATAATATTTAGGTGAAAGTCCCAATGACTTATATAAATTTTCTGAAAATATTTTGCATCAAGATGGAGACTCTTACAGAAATATAGCATTTTGGCATAAGACTCACTCCTTGAAAAATCTTTGTTTATAATTTCTATTGTGTCCCCAGTAAAAGCTAGTAGAATCTCTTCAACTTGGCAGTCAGAAATTTAGAATATAGGAAGAATGGCATATTTTCTACAGAGTTACTTTAAGAACTAAATTGTATGAGTATTAGTGTGAAAGCCCTATTCTCTTCCTCACAGAAGAACACTAATTGACACTCCAATCTTTTCTCTCTACTATGATTATCATGTAAAATGATACATACCATTATACATAAAAGTAAATTCCATAAACTAGGAATTGGCGAGCTAGAGAGCCCCAAGGACTAAACTCACTGGTAGGTCTCAGAGTCCCCAAACTCATCCTGACTTTTAAACCAATAAATTTAAAACAAATTCTATTGACTAAGGAACATTTTACATACTAGATTATTTCATGGGAAATACATTGACACTGCTGTCAAACTGACTCTATCTTTGAGAAAATTAAGCTACATTTTCTTCCACAATGCATCTGATTATTATAGTGGCAAAGTAAATCTAGTGTTTAGTTGTCATAAGATAATCACTTCCCTTGGGAATTATAAATACTTGGCTGAGTCTAATATCTCTTACTGCCTCAGGGATGTGGTTATATTATGACAACCACACCCTTCTTCATTCTCTTTTATGATTATTATTATTCAAGAACTATGGTAGCTGAGATGATTTCTCTGAGCTACAACCAGAGGAGAATAATTATTGTTATTAAATTTTAAGTTTTAAGTTTCTATAGTGAAGAACTCTGACTGTTCAAATTTCTTAGGAAAAATCCTGAAACTCTTTAGATACTCTTCATTTATTAACAAGATTGACATGGAGTAGGCCATTTGTTAGCTTAAATATTCAACAGTAGGCAAACTAGTCTACCTTCTAACACATATTTTTATGGTTATTGCAGATAAGATCAGACCTTTTGAAAATTAATTCTTCAAGAAGTTGTCCTATAATTTCTGTTCAGTGAATGATCTTGCTTTGGAATAGATTAGATTATAAACTTGAGGTCAGGGACTGTTCTTTTTTAATTTTCTTACTTTTCCAATGCTTAGGACATTGCTTGGAACATAAGTATTGATTCAAAGGTGTAAGAATAACTCACAGAACAAATATAGGTAATTTTTTATTATTTTTGCTCTGGTGCTGTGATTTCATAAATTTAAGGAAATCTCTGTGAGGTAATGTTTCCTTGTCATTATACACAATGGCAGTTTTTCTGCAATTTAAAATCTTAAGAAGTTTGCCTAGTTCTAAAGCTAAGTGACTTTTCCAGGATTACACAACTAGTATGTGACAAAGGTGACTGACTCAGACCCCTATCTCATTCCTATGAAAGGCACCTACAGTAGGGATTATTGGTTCTGGGTAAATGTAAGTAGATTTGAATCACAACAAGTTCAAAGCCAGTTAAGAATGGCTTATATTCTCTAAACTGTTCATATAAGAGTTATTATTCTTTGTTAATTCTATAGAATAATTTTTGAATTTTTATGAATCTATGGTTAATGCTCTGACTTATTTTAATTTTTTATTCCCTTAAGGGTTCTAAAATTACTAGATAGGTAACATCATAGCCTTTTCAAATGTTTCACTCCTTCCTTTCTTCCTTCTTTCCTTGCTTTTTTTCCCTTCCTCTCTGTATCTTTTAATTTTCCTCTTTCCCTCCCACTATCTCATTCAAAATTGAATTCTGGTAAATAAATTGCTGATATATCCAGAAACATTCGGTTGAATACTACTCACTATCATATATAAAATTGTATGAAATTTTGTTTTCAGTAAGACAATGTATACCTTTAACAAGTGAGAACTTACAGTAAGAAAGCGTGTAAGGACCCAAAATTTGTCTCTTGAATATATTTGTTACTTAAAATAGATTATTTTCTTACACAGGCTGTTTCTCTTCTTTTCAATTGTATTTATAGCGATAATTATTTATGGAAATCAATTGAGGTTATTTAATTCAGTCCTGGCAATGTTTTGAATCAATCCATAATTGATAGGGACACAGTTCTACCTGGAGAGCTAGAACTGAATGGTTGTAATAATATCTTTAGTCTTTTATATGGAGAATTAGGCAAAGGATTACAATATCTTAATAAACATATAGTTCTATGGTTATCAGATTAGCTACCATTTATCTCACATTTTCATTTCCTGTGATTTTCTGTTTCTGTACTGCTTTCCACCATTGGTTGACTAGTGGAGAGTTGGGGATATCCTCCCAGAAAGGATCTTGCCTTCTAATCTAATGCAAATTAATTGCCTAATAAAGAAATGAGCCATGTTTTTAACTTTTTTTAATCACTTCAAATAAAAGAATTCCAATATTTCTATTTGAAACAAATAATATTAGTTTTGACACAAAATAGATAAATGAAAAAAATTAGAGCCAATTCTAAAATGAACTTTAAAGTAAGCCAAAATAATCCTTAGTACCACATTTAGTCATGCATTCAAATTATTGAAGATCTCAGTTTTTTCTTTTTAAATTTTACTGATAAATTTGTGTTCCATAGAATACTTCCTATGACAAAGCAAAACAATCAGAATAAGCAATGAAATGGCAGACTACTTATTTTCTTTCAAACTTATCCAAAATAGAAATTATGCAAATTAAGCTGTTTCCATTGTCTAGGACACTCAGAATCTGAAAAGTAGATTAAAAAAAAATAAGCTGACCTTGTGCTCACTTTATAGCCTCTCACTTTCCACTTCCCATGCTAATACTAACTACAAGAACTAGTGAGATAGCATTATGAGACCTAAGGACACAATATAAATTTATATCGAGACCCATTCCAACCTCCTTATTTCTAGTACCTCAGAGATCCCAGGCATGGATTGCAAAAGTTTTCTTGCCTAGGCAACCAGCTTGGCAACAACTCTTCAATAGCAGAAATCTGTAGGAGTTAAATCCTGAATCAACAACACTAGGAAGTTCTGAAATGCTTTTATGGGAGAGATCAAGATCTAAATTGTTAGTGTCAGCAGGATGTGAGAACTAAGGAACAGAGGGAGTGGGACAGCTCACCAGGAGAGGCTACCATGCTAGTAACTGTGCAACACACCATCAAGGCAAAGAGAAAGAAGACATCAATCAGCTGGAATCATTTCTAACCACCGAAATATCAAGTTGGGCAGAAATTTAATCTCATGTACCATGAATTTCCAAGGATGGAAGGAAGTTGGGATGATTGAAGATTTAGTCCCCTAAAGAAACACAATTAAAAGGGTAGGGAATCAGGTAGTGATAAAGGAAATTAAATGCTAGCAAAAGAATGAAAGTACAAAGATAATAGAAAAGTAAAATATCCTGAGCAAAAACACATAAATTAGCAGGAAAAAAATAGTAACAGAAGTAAATATGACCTCCATATTTAGAAAATAATTTCAGAATAAAAATGCAACAGAAAGGGAAATGATGATAAATTTGATAAGATAGACAACCCTTTGTAATTTGAGAACAAAGTAGCATAACAGACTATTCTTATGTGGTTTAAATGAGAAATGAGGATTATGAGGAAAGAATTTGTGTCTTGAAGAACAAAAAGTGACACACACACAGAGACAGAGAGAGAGAGAAAGAGAGAGAGAGAGAGAGAGAGAGACAGAGACAGAGACAGAGAGAGACAGAGAGAAAGAAAATACCCAAGTCTATAAACCTTAAGATATACAATGGTTATATTTACCCATTCAATTCTTAAAGTTTGTGAGTCACTGAAGGGAAAAAAAAACCTTTCAAATAAAATAGAAAGGATATCGGAGTAACGAAAATGGCTGTCTTGTTACCTTTGATTGTATAAAGATTATAGTTAAATGAGAGAGATGTCACAAACTAGAGAATGAGCATCTGAACCCACTAGAAAATGAAGAGTGAATGGAACAATGTATTCTAATGAACACTGGCCACCAACCAGGGAGATTTTTCCTAGTATTTAGAGGTTAATCATATATGATAAAAGGTGTCCATTAAACAATAATTAGGTGTTTGAAAATTTTTTAGAAAGAAAATCAAACCTGAAGAGATATTTTCTTTTTGAACACTTCAAATAATTAATTGCAAAAAGGAACAAATGCAGCTATCAAATTCAACAGTGACAAGAAAAAGACTAATAAGAGATTTCTATTTCAATTTTCACAAGAGTATAGGAATGAAGGTGAATATTTGATAACTGTGCAGAGTTTGAGAGGGGGGAATGATGTACAATACTTGTCTACATCCTGCCTTTCAAAAGAATGATCCTTTTGTGGGGATTATTACATGAAAGAGTATATGAAAGTGGAAAGATGGGGGAAAGATGATATCTTGGAATCAAATCAAAAGCTAGGAATGAAGAGGTGATCTGTTTGGTTTTAGAAAGGTTAGATACAGCTTTACATTGCCTAAGGACTGTGAGATTTGTTCATGAAAAGGCTATTTTCCTAGAAAGGGAAGAGTTAGCAACCAGAAACAGGAATCCGGAAAAAAACAGAGAAAACAAAAACACAGGGAGGAGATATCCAGGCAAATGTGGGACAAGAGGAGGGAGATCAGCAAGTGATGGCATAAACCATTGTGATTGGTAAAGGAGGTGAAAAATTCCTGCCATGGGAGAGTATCCTCTCTGATATCATTAGGAATTAGTATGGTTTTAAGAGAGAAGTAAAATGAAAGAGTGAACTCCTTGGGTTAAGAAAGTCCTATAAGAAAATTGCAGAAAGCATATAGAGAGCAAATTCTAGAATGGCTGTCTTATTACCTTTGATTGTATAAAGTTTATAGTTAAATGAGAGAGATCAGATGATTATGAATGTCACAAACTAGAGAAGGAGCATGTAAAGTAAACAGATAGAGATGTTTAATGAAGAAAGTGAGTTAAGCCATTTTTGGAAAGAGATATAGAATTAAATTAACTAATGAACAGGATTAACTTAAGGGAAGGGGAGGAGGGGGATTTATATGAGTCAGTGGGAAAAAATATATAATCAGGAAAAAAAGCAAAAAGGAAAATAAGTAAAACTCTAAAGGGAAAAATAATGACAAATGTGAAGAAAAAATCAAAAGGGAGAGGATGGGTGGCAGTGGAAACATGATTGATTA
This sequence comes from Macrotis lagotis, assembly GCF_037893015.1. Lineage (NCBI taxonomy): Eukaryota > Metazoa > Chordata > Mammalia > Peramelemorphia > Peramelidae > Macrotis > Macrotis lagotis. The sequence goes on along the minus strand of NC_133663.1, from coordinate 118,916,255 downwards.
TCTTAAAAAATTCAAATGAAATTATTGAAGAAACAATGCTATGTTTAAACACAAAGGGGGAAATAATAGCAAAAATAAACAATTTTATTCATATTTTGCAATTTATTCTTAAAATTGGAAAAGTCCTAAATCAGACTTCTTTTATTAGACCAATATATTCCTAATCATTAAATAAGATAAAACACTGAAAGAAAACTGTAGTCTAGTTTCATTAATGAGCATTGATTCAAATGTTTTAAACAAAATTATTTATGGCAACAATGGTTTAAAGAAGAAATTCATTGTTTTCAAATGGAATTTATATCAGGGATGCCAGGATGATTTGACATTAGGAAAACAATAAATAAAATTAATTACATTTAAAACCAAAGCATCCAAATTCAAATGAACATCTCAAAAGATGAACAAAAAAGCCTTTGGAATAATTTAAAACTTTTATGATAAAGCTCTATGAAATATAGCTATAGAAAGATCTTTTTAAAAATATCACAAAATCAACAAAAATTGAAAGCAAACATCATATGCAATAGGAATTCACCAGACCCTTTAAAAATAAATACAAGAGTAAAGCAAGAATCCCCACCATCCCTATTACTGTTTGATATAATTCTTTAAATGCTAGATATAGAAATAAGAAAAGAGATAAAAATTAAAGGAATAATGATGGGTTAAAGAGAAAATTGAAATTATCCTTTTTTATTTAGGAAATGATATTTTCTTGTAAACCCCAGAAAATCCATAAAGATACAAATTGAAATAATAACTTCAAAATAAATCCTCAACTATCCACAAAATTTCTATACAACAACAACAAAATTCAGGAAGTAAAAAATTGAAAAGCATTTCTAATAAAAAAATACATAAATTATTTTGGGTCTCCCTTTCAAGGTATACACAAGGCTTTTATAGATTCAATTATAAAAAGCCCTTAAAGAAATAAAAAAATCTAAATAGCTGAATGCTAAGTTGTATCCATATAATTGAAATGATGATACAAACAAAATTAATTTACTCTTTTAATGCCACACTAAACAAATTATTAAAGTGGAACTTTATAGAGATTATTAAAACTAATAAAATTTATTAAAAACATATAGAATATCAAAGGAAAGGATGAAAAGAAGTAATGATGAAGCAGGGAATTAACACTCTCAGACCTTAAATGGAGTAGCCATCAATTAACCAATTTAGCTTTAATTAATTAATCAGCAATCATTAAATCTATCTGATTTGGGCAAAGACTAAATAGATAAATTAATGTAATAGACTAGATAATGCAGATTTATAAACAATAGAACACAATAATCCAATATCTGGTAAAGTGAAAAATAAGTTAACTAATGAAAAAACTGCCCATTGATAATAATGCATGTCCTTAATTCTCGAAGAAGACATACCATCAGGGAGGCAATACCATGATAAGAACATGAATTGAATTTGAGTGAGGGGGATTCTGTGCTGTTACCAGCCTTACTGTCTCATCCAGAGTCATCTGGGTCTGTTGACTAGATGTGAATCAAGATCACAAGAGATAGCCCTGGATGTGAGACAATCAGGATTAGATGAGGTGCTCAAGGTCACACAGCTACTAAGTGTTTATCCTGGATTTGAAATTAGGAACCACTGACATTAGGGTCAGCACTCTCACCACTCTATCATCTGACTGCCCTAACTTGATTAAAAAAACTGCTGGGAAAACTGGAGAGAAGTATGGTAAAAAAAAATTGACTTAGATTAACACCTTACACCACACACCTACTATAAAAAGCAATTAGAAGGGGCAGCTAGGTGGCATAGTGGATAAAGCATGGCCTTGGAGTCTGGAGTACCTGGGTTCAAATCTGGTCTCAGAAACTTAATAATTACCTAGCTGTGTGGCCTGGGACAAGCCACTTAACCCCATTTACCTTGCAAAAACCTAAAAAAAAAGTTCAATTAAAAGAGAAATAGATCACAAACGTCTTATATATAAGGTAGGCTATCTATTTACAAGCAAAGAAAGAGATAGAGTCAGTAACTAAAGATAAAGCAGATAACTTTAATTATTTGATACTGAAGACTTTCTACACAGACAAGATTAATGAATATAGCATAAAAAGGGGAGAGGTCAAATCAAGTGGAAATGGAAAAATTAATCTTGTTTTAAGGTTCTCTGATAAGGGTTTTACATCTAAGCACTACAAAAATTTAATAAATATATTAAATATATAAAAAATAAATTATCAAAGCATATGGCTGAATAATTTTCAAAAAATGCAAATTATTCAGGACCACATAAAAAAAGTTCTTCAAAATCACTAATTATAAGAGAAACGCAGTAAAAGCAACACTGAAATTTTACCCCACTCCCAGCAAATTGCTCCAAATTACAAAAAAGTGGCAATCTTGATTGTTGGTGGGGTTGTGGAAAGATAGGCACACTAATTCATGTTTAGTAGAGCTTTGAAGTGGTATAATCCATATCTTTTGAATCAGAGACTACATTACCTAATTTGTATCTCCAAATAAGTCAGTGATCAATAAGGAAAAATAATTTTCATATATTCTGAAATATTTATAGTAGCACATTTTGGGTTAGCTAAATATTGTAGTCAAAGTAGATAGCCATCATTTGGGGAATAGCTAACAAGTTGTGGTACATGAATATAATGAAATACTATTATCTACAAAAATTGATATGTGTGATAAATATGGGGAATCATGAAAATATCTATATGAATTGATTTAGGGTGAAGTAGGCAGAGTCAAGGGAAACAAGTATATACTTGCTAACTACAAAGAATGATGAAACCCCTCCAAGAAATCAAAAATAAATGTAACAACAATATAAATATCAAATATGAAGTTGTCTCTTGTTTTCAAAGAGGACCAATACCATCACAAAGTAATTTCTTGAGTTGCATAAAATTGGATTTAAGTGAGACAGAATTGCACAATATCACTAGCTTCAGTCTCTCTTCCCAAGTCATTAAAGTCCAGTGGCAGGGTCCTAAAGCAGAGAATGACATCAGTGTCTTTGTGGTCTCACCAAGCATTCTACAATGTCTGCTTCAACTGCCCTCATGGCCACTGTAACAGATTGCTTTCAATAATTCATTCCAATGGGGAAAGTATTCACATGCTTTCTTCACCATCAGTCCTCTAAATCACTGATAGGTTTGAAGCCTGTCAGTTTTTTTTTTCTTTAGCCTATCTACCGAGATGGTTTTGCCAGGCCGTGGCCTCTGTGCCTGCTACAGTTTCTTGGAATCACAGGTAAGATTCCGGTGAAAGGTGGACATCAAACTTGAATAAATTGTCTTGAAAGAGGCTCAGCAAGGCCTCACAACAGAGGTGTTAGTTTTTCATGAACACCCTATACAACCCACAAAGATCCAATGGAACTTGAATTAAGAGATATGAGAAGATATCCTTAGCAAACTTCTTTGTGAAACTAGATATCTACTGGAGTTACAATTCACATGCTTTCATACTTTTTTCAAGATCTCAATGAATTGTTCTTTCTTTTTTCCTCTAAAACTAAATACTATCTACTATATGGGATTGTCTTAGAGAGGAATAGAGGGGGAAATACATGGCATATTATCATAATGTAGAAAGTAGAAAATATCATTAAAAATCTTTTAAAATGCAATTAGCCAAACTAACTTCTCCATTAATCAGATCACATATGAAATCTATTGCATTTCATAATTTATCATGAAAAGATGATTGCTCATAATCTGCCCCTTTCTCCATTTATAAGCACTACTATTCTAATTTCAGCTCTTTAGTATTTTGAGTTAAATTAAATGAATCAATGCAGAATGATTTACTATTTCTGATTTCTTCAATTCATAAAGCCTTCATATGTTTCTCCCAATATTTCTGTGATGCATTTCCCTACACCCAACATAATTATCATTTCTCAATTCTGTGCTTCTCCATGTGAACTTACCATATACTTATGTATGTTTCTAAGATACATAATTTCCTTCCATCCTACCTTTCCACCTCCCTTTAGTGGTAAATAGTCAAGTGATATTGTACATGCACATTTGTGTTAAACATTTTTTCAGATTAGTCATTTTCAGTATCAGGAATTAGGTTTAAGGGAAATGAAAACCACGGATAGGAAAGAAATATATAAGAGAATTTTTTTAAAGTGAATGCAGTGTTCATCAGATTCTGAAAGGCATTTTTTGTTTGTTTAGCTTTTTGTTTTCTTCCTCTGGTAGGGGATAGGATTATTTGTGGCCAGTCTAATAGGGTTGTTCTTGCTCTCTGAACTGCTGAGAGAAGCTGCATCCATCAAGGTTGATCAGCTCTCTTCTTATTAATATGTACAATATTATCTTGGTTCTGCTCCCTTCACTCAGCATCATATCCTTTAATCCAATCTGTTCTTCTCTAGAGTCTGACCATTTATGGTTTCTTATAGAACAACAGCATTCCATAAAATTCCTGTACCATAATTTGTTCAGCTATTCTGCAATTGATAGGCAATCCCTCAATTTCCAATTCTTTACCACTACAAAAAGCTGCTATGAATATTTTGTAACATGTGTAACTTGTCCTATTTTTTGTGATTTCATCTGGATATAGGCCTAGGATCGGAACTGCTGGATCAAAGGGTATGATCAGTTTTATTGCTCCTTGGTCATAATTCCATATTACTCTCCAGAATGTTTGGATCAGTTCACAACTTCACAAGTAATGTATTAATGTCCCAATTCTCCCACAAACTCTCAAATAATGATTGTTGTTCCTTTTTTCATCTTAGCCAATCTGATAGGTGTGAGGTGATACTTCATAATTGTTTAAGTTGCATTTCTCTAATCAATAATAATTTAGAACATTTTTCACATGATTATATGTAACTTTGATTTCTTCATTTGAAAACTGTCCATAACATTTGACCATTTATCAATTGGGAATTGATAGACATCACTTCTAAAGAAGGTTAGGATCAAATCAATATAATCCAATATATCACATGTATCTCACAGGATATGTAGAATAGTATTATCCAATGCTAACACCTTTCTACCATATTAAAGAAAGTATGCAAATCACTAGTCCTCTGGAATCTTTATTGGCTATTACTTTTAATTTTTAGTACTATTTTCTTTTATATTAGTATGCTCATTTTATAAATTATATATGATTTCTTCACTAAAAATCAATTTATATGATTCTGACCATAATTATTCACCATCTCTTCATAATTTCTTATTCTAGAGTAATGTCATTATATTTATATATACCAAAATTTATTCAGTAATTTTGCAAATGAAGAGCAATTTTAATGATTATTTTTTTAATTTTTACTACTATATATGGTGAAAAACCTGGAAAACAGTGTAGCAGAAACTAGGAATGACCAAAATCCATACCCTGTTCCAAGATAAAGTGAAAAATGAGTACAGAATTTAGACATAAAGGGTAAGACCATAGGCCAATTAGAAGAATAAGGTATAGTTTATCTGTCATCTTTGAAGAAGAGAGGAGTTGAAGACCAAACAAGAAAAGGGAATATTGCAAAATTCAAAATGGCAAATTTTGATTACATTAAATTAAGCTTTTGTAGAAATAAAACCAAGGCAGCCATGGTTAGAAGAAATGTAGAAAGCTGGGAAACAATTTTCACACCTAGTGTTTCTGATAAAGGACTCATTTCTAAATATATTGAGAACTTTGTCAAATTTATAAGAATCCATTTCATTTCCCAGTTGATACATATTCAAAGGACATGACTAGGCAGTTTTCAGATAAAGAGATTAAAGGTATCTGTAATCATTTGAAAAAATGCTCTAAATCATTATTGATTAGAAAATGCAAATTAAAATAGTTCTGAATTGCCAACCTGTGAGGTTGGCTGAAATTACAAAAAAGTCAAATGATCAAGAATCAGTGTTGGAAGGAATGAGGGAAAACTGGGAGACTAATGATGGAGTTGTGAACTGATCCAACCATTCTGGAGAACAGTTTGGAACTATGCCCCAAGAGCAATAAACTGTGCCTAGCCTTGTTCCAGCAGAATCAATCACCACTATTAGCTCTGTAAACCCAACAAAATAAAAAAAAAAAAAAAAAGATATAAAGACAACCATAAAAATATTTATGGTAGATTTTTTGAATTGTAAATTTATTGGGGAATGACTAAACAAATTATGGTATATGAATATGTTGGAGAGCTATTGTTCTGTAAGAAAATCATGAGTAGGTAGATTTCAGAAAATCCTTGCTAGAGCTCTATGAACTGATTTTTAATGAAGTGAGTGGAACCAGGAGAATACTATACACATTAATAGCACTGGTAATGATCAACTATGTTGAACTTAGTTTTTCTCAGCAATTCAGGTGTTAAGTACAAGATATGATCAAAAATAACAACCATATCCTGAGGAAAAATATTATGGGATAGGGTCTGAATACAAAACAAAGCATGCTATTTTCACTTTTTAAAAGTCGATTATGTTTTTTTTTCTTTTTTCTTATTTTTTCTTTACTTTTGATTTTTCTTTCATAGCTTGCCTAATAAAGAAATGTGTTGAACAGTACTGCACATGTATGTATCAGATTGTTTACTGCTATGGGGAAATGGGAGGGAAGAGAAAATGGTAGAAAAATATGGAACTCAAAAGCTTACAAGATGAATTTTGAAAGATATCTACATATAATTTAAAAAATAAGATAAAATTACACTTTCAAAAAAATTGTCTTCTCTTTCATTGATTTTTTAAAATTATCTTTTCCACTATGGTATGCAAAACATCAGTTTTTTGAATTTACATTTCTGCTATTAGCTGGAATCTGTCACGCTTTGGTTTGTATTTAAAAAATCCTTCATTTTTTCTGTCTGTCAATATCTTATTCATTGTAAAATGCTATGGTAATTAGTCTTAGATATTACTTATGTTTTTTGATAGTGTCAAAGATATTTGGTAAACATTTTGTGATAATGATTTTCTCATTTTGACTGCCTTGGTTTTATACATAAAAAAATCTTTTCATTTGACTTAATGGATAACTTCATTTAATGGATAATCCTTTTTCTTTTTCATGATCACTTTAATCTCTTATTTGATAAGGATTCTTCCCAAAGCTACAGTTTTGAAAGGCAACAACTATTCCCTTTCAATTTACTTTAGAATACTTTTTAAGAATTTGGGACTTGCATCCACGTACTACTAACTGATGGTAGCATAGTTTCAGTTGCTATTTTAAATCTACTTTCCTTTCAAACTGTTTCTCAAATTTCTTAATAACTCTTTTCAAAAAGGAATCCCTTCTCTCAGGGATTGTTTTTTGTTTTTATCAAATCCTGGACTGCTACTTTCCATCACTTTGCTATCTTGATTATTTGATAAATTCCCTGGCCTACTTTCTTTTGGTAAGGCTAAAAATAATTTTTATTTTTCCTAATTGTTTCTATAGTAATTCACTCAATTAGAAAAGATACTGGAAGATGGATTCTCCAAAAGAGCTATTACTACCTCTATTAAACTCTGTAACTAAATTTGGAATATTAACAGTCGATTATTACCTCCTGGGTCCACACCAAAGGACTCACCACCAGTGAACACTACCATTTGCTTTTAGACAAAAAAAAACAGATTTACTAATGTATAGTAAGGAAATTAGGTAAAATAAGAGGATAGAGTATTGCACTAGAGTCAAGAAGATATTATTTCAAATTTTGCCTCATATCCTTCAGCTATGTGACCAAGGACTAGTTCCCCTAATGCTTTAGGTTCTATTTCCTTATCTGTAAAATAAAGACAATAATAGTATCTATATCATTAAGTACCAAATGATGTTTCTAAAGCATTTGCAAATATTGAGCACTCTATATAATTAATTGCTACTGATGCTTCTTTTGCTCATACTATTAGTACTAATACTACTACCAAAAACCTGAATACTTTTAAAATTCATGGGAGGGGGTAATAGAGAAAAATATAAAGCCCAGTGTTAATGAGGCACATATAAAGAAAAGTTATGTGATAATTGTCTCATAATATATACACACATATTTATACAAAGAAAACTCTGCTTGACTTACCTGATAAATAATCAAAGTTCAATAAGTTTTTGTATCAGGTGCTATTTTAATTTAATTTAATGGATTTTTTTTAGTTTTTACTAGAGGAGACTTTACAATAGAATCATATTAATCATTTATATCATCAGATTGATTGAATCTAATGAGATTTATAGAAGCAATTATATATTAATAGCACATTATAAAAAAGGCAAGAATGCATCTCTGAAAATTTGTTTTGAATATTTAAGCACAAATTTTACAATAAAATTGTTTTCGAAGGATGCTGGATTGATTTGATATGCATTGAATCATATCCTTTGTGAAGCATTAGTAGCTTACCTACATCTCACCTTTTCTTTGCTTTTGACTGTTGTTCTATTCTTAGTGACACAAACTTGGGGTGTGGTATGGCAGCTGGTTGCCTTAAACCTTCCTAGATGTTGACATCATAGACAATATTGTTGGGTTGCTATAGAAATCTCCACAGGGATACAAAAATAAAAGAAGTAAACCAATCTGCTATATAGTTCAGATTCCTAGAGAGCACCCCCTATGGAGTGAGGGCAATAATTAAGTCTTGTTTACTGTGTTTTCCTTAAAACCTTTTATGTACCTAATGATATCATCATTCTCTTATTTTTTCAGGTAAAGAAAACAACCAATATTAATTGCCCTAATCTTCACAAGAGAATAACACATATATTTAAAACTACAGTTGATGTTTTTTGTTTTCTCGTTTTTTTAACTGCTGGAGATTTTGAAGTTTTTATTCACTTCCTTTCCTGTTATATCAGGAAACCTATATTGAAGGAGGCAAAAGTGACTTTAGCCCACAGATCTAGATTTTAAATGAGGATCATAATAAAATAGAACAAAGGGATTTTTCTTTAAATTAATGCAACTTTACTCCAGAAATAAAATGACCACAGGGAAAGAAAAGCTTTTTGTCACTAGAAGCTATATTCAAAGATAGTTATAGCACAAATTATATCTAATATTTGAGAATAAAGTAATTAATAGGATAAATCTATATAGTTCCTCATCTTTTTCAACTCTAACTCACAGTATATTACACACACACACACACACACACACACACACACACACACACACACAGAAGTATGTCAAAATATTCCTTATCATCTCAAACTTGTAAGACAAAAAATAGTATAGAAAGATAGTGGGCAGAAAATTCTTTTCAAGCACAATGACTTCATACAGATAAGCTCAGCCTTTCTTGCTGATCTTACATCCTTATGCCCTCCATGTTTTACTAAGTTCTGACACTAAAACATATCACAAATTTATTACCAAGGTTATTTCAAGTCAAACTAAGAGTGTTTTCTCTGTTTCTGATCACATATCATCTGCTAGAGGTACAATTGCACACATCCCAGCAATGGGTCAAGGGAAATATCCTGGGTCTTCACTTGTCAAACGGAGAAAAATCAGTTTCTTCTCTTCAAAAAACAAATTACCAGTTCTGACTCCTCTGTCTCAGTACTGACAGTTGCTAGTATAAAAATGACTATAACAAACACTGTTGCAACTAAAACCCTGCAATGTACCATTCTTCTATATTTTATGTCATAACTATTATCTATGTATGGGGAACTTGTTCAACCTCTTTCATTTGATATTCAATTGTAGTTGTCAATAGCCTACATAGATTATTACCTACCATATTTTTCTATGTGTTGCTAAGTAGTGCGAAGGAAAGGGAAAGACCACATCTAGAAGGAGAACAAATATTTAATAATTACCCATCATGCATCAGGCATTGTTCTCAGTGCTTTAAAAATGTGTCCTTTGATTCTTATAGTTTCTTATGAGACAGATATCATGAAGACAGAGCTGATCTGACTAGCCCAGTGCCACATAGCTTCAAAGTTTCTGCGACCAGATCTTCTCAACTTCAAAGTCAGTGAGCAACTGAACCACCTAGGTGCTCTATGAGAAGATATTTCAAGTCACGTTGAGGTCCTTAAACACTCTATATTTTTGTGAATGATGGGACTTAAATCATTGTTGGGATAGCTATGTGGCGAAGAATCAAGTTATTGACTCTTCTCTGCAGCCTAGAATTTCACATAGGTATATGGGAGAAACAAGCAATATTTTAATGTGGCTTTTCTCACTTAAACAGATATATGATCCTATTCATTGGAAATTTTTTCTTGAATCACAGAATTGGAGAATAGAAGGGACTCCACTGGTCATCCATACAAACCATACACAAGGAAACCCACATTATAACTTATCTAATAAGTGGTTATTCAACCTTTATCTGAAGTTTCCAAGGAGAGGGAAATCACAAGATCTTTAAGTAACCTTTTTCCTTTCTGAAAAGCTCTTATTATTAACTATTTCTTTCTTGGAATCAAGCATAAATTGACCTCTTTAGAGCTCCTGACTTAGAATTCCTGGTTCTCCCTTCTTGGGCCAAACATAAGTGAGTTACAGGTCTACATGACAGTCCATCAAATTCATGGTATCATATTCATCTTAGAGTTCTCCAAGATAAAATCCTCATGACATGGACTTAAGGTCTTTTATTTACCCTGGATGATCTTCAGTTTATCAGTATCCTTCTCAAATCATGGTGTCCAGAACTTAACATAATTAAACTAAGGTCTAAAGAGAGTAGGATATAGTGGAGCATTAATCTCTCTAATAGAAATTTTGTTGTTACTGCTTTGGTTTGTTTTTACACACCACTTTATATTACTGATTAATATTGATCATGCACACATTCCATTGAAGCTTCAGGTTTTCAGAGCATCTATCTAGCCATATCTCTGCCAGTTATTTTAATGTAGTCAAAATTATCTAATTTGTTTTGAATGATGTTTTCTATCTTTTCTTTGGTCACAAACTGCTTCCCTGACCAGAGATCTGACTGGTTTGCTTATAATATTGTTTTTTTATGTCTAAATCCTGTATCCATTTGGATCTTATCTTGGTATAGGATGGTATAGGTGTTGGTCTAATCTATGTTTTTTCCATACTAACTTCAAATTTTCCCAACAGTTTTTATTGAAGAGAGAGTTTTTATCCTAATAGTTGGACTCTGGGTTTATCAATCAGCAGATTACTATAATCATTTCCTGCTTTTGTACCTAGTGTATTCCACTGATCCATGACTCTATTTCTTAGCCAATACCAGACAGTTTTGAGGACCTGTGCTTTATAATATGATTTTAGATCTGCTAAGGCTAACCCACCTTCTTTTCTACTTTTTTTCCATTGAATCCCTGGAGAGTCTTGACTTTTTATTTCTCCATATAAATTTACTTACAAATTTTTCTAGCTCATTAAAGCAATTTTTTTTTAATTTTGATTGGTAGGGCACTAATAAGTAGTTCAGTTTTTGTAGAATTGTCATTTTTATTATACTAGTTCAACCTATGCATGAACTGTTGATGTTTGCCCAGGTATTTAAATCTGATTTTGAGTGAGAAGAGTTTTGTAATTGTTTTCAAAAAGTTTTTGAGTCTGCCTTTGGAGGTAGACTCCAAAGTATTTTATTTGTTTTTTGAGTTTACTTTGAAAGGGATTTCTCTTTCTAACTCTTTCTGCTGTATCTTGCTAGTCATATATAGAAAAGTTGAAGATTTATGAGGGTTTATTTTATATCCTGCTACTTTGCTAAAGTTGCTAATTATTTCTAGTAGTTTTTTAGATGACTCTTTGGGATTTGCTAGGTATACCATCATGTCATCTGCAAAGAGTGAGAGTTTTGTCTCCTCCTTCCCTATTCTAATTCATTTAATTTCTTTTTCTTCTCTTATTGCTGAGGCTAACATTCCTAATATGATATTGAATAGTAGTGGTGATAATGGGCATCTTTGTTTCACCCCTAATTTTGTTGGGAATGCCTCAAGCCTATCCCCATTGCATATAATGCTTATTGATTGTTTCAGATAGATACTGCTTATTATTCTAAAGAACAACCCATTTATTTCTACTCTCTAGTACTTTTAGTAGGAATGGGTGCTTTTTCAGCATCTATTGATATGATCATATGGTTTCTGAAGGGTATGTTATTGATATAATTAATTATACAAATAGTTTTCCTAATATTGAACCAACCCTGCACATCTGGGATGAATCCTACTTGGTCAAGTGATAACTTGTTGTAGTCATTTTGCTAAGATTTTAAGATTTTTGCATCTATATTCATCAGGGAGATAGGTCTATAATTTTCTTTCTCTTTTTTAAATCTTCCTGGTTTAGGTATCAGCACTGTACTGATGTCATAGAAAGAGTTAGCCAGAGTTCCATCTTCACCTATTTTTTCCAAAGAATTTATAGAGAATTGGAACCAATTATTCCTTAAATGTTTGATAGAATTCACTGGTGAATCCATCTGTTCCTGGAGATTTTTCTTAGGGAGTACAATAATGGTTTGCTGAATTTCTTTTTCTGAGATAGGGCTGTCTAGGTATTATTCTCCTCTTCATTTAATTTGGGCAATTTATATTTTTGTAAATATTCATCCATTTCATTTAAATCGTCAAATTTATTGGCATAGAGTTGGGCAAAATAATTATGAATTATTACTTTAATTTCCTCCTCATTGGTGATGAGTTTACCTTTTTTCATTTATGATACTAGCAATTTGGTTTTCTTCTTTTTTTTTAATCAAATTGACCAGAGGTCTATCAATTTTATTGTTTTTCTTCATAAAACCAGCTTTTGGATTTATTTATTAGTTCAATAGTTTTCTTACTTTGATTGTATTAATTTCTCCTTTAATTTTTAGAATTTCTAATTTAGTATTTAATTGGGGGGGGTTAATTTGCTCTTTCTATAATTTTTTAGTTGTATATTTAGTTCATTGAATTTTTCATTCTCTAATTTATTCAGGTAAGCATTTAAAGATATAATATATGCCCTGACACCTGCCTTGAGTGTATCCCATAGGTTTTGGTATGTTGTATCATTATTGTCATTATCTAGGATGAAATAATTCTTTCTGTAATTTGTTACTTGAACCACTCATTCTTTAAAATGAGGTTATTTAGTTTCCAATTAGATCTGGGTCTATATCTCCCTGGCCCAGTATTGCATATGATTTTTATTGCTTTATGATGTGAGAAAGTTGTACTTCTTGTTGCAAGATCTTAATTTTCTCTCGCAAGGTGTTAATTTTCTCTTGAATTTCTTTTCCAAATGTTTCCAATTGATTTTTAAACTCCTTCCTGATTTATTCAAGGAAGTCTTTCTGGGCTAGAGACCAATTCCTCTTCTCCTCAGCAGTGCCAGATCTGTATGGGTTAGGATCTGTGCTTTTAAGTATTTCTCCCTACCCCCCCCCTTTCTCTGGACTTTTATCATCTTGTGTTGGGGTGAGGGGAGCTGGCTCTCAAAGGTTTCCTTTGGAGGCTCCTAGAGGCTTGGTTCACTTGGTTTAGTAATTCCAAGCACCAGCCAGTGTGGGGTGCTCGTTGCTTTCTCTGAAGTGAGGTCCTCAGCAGCAGGGTCTGAGTTGACCTTGAAAACTGGCCTGGGCCCAGGGGGAGGGATTTAATCTCTTTTGTTGAGTGAGCTCTGCTGCCCTGGAGGGGTGCGGGATTGTTTTTTTGTTTGTTCTGGGCAAAGGTATTGGTGGAAAGTGTGGAGATCAGGCCCCTGACCCAGCTGGTTGTTTTCCAGGCATGCTCTGAGACTGGGCTGGAACTCAACCTCCCCTAGCTCTTCTCCCCCTGGCCAAAAACTCTGCAGCTAAAGCTGGCTTTCACAGCCTCCATTCACTGAAATCTCCACAGCTGAGGCTAATGCTCTGGCCTCTTCCAGCTGCTAATCCTCTGCTCTAGTCTCCCTGTTCACCAACAGTCCCCTGAGACAGACCTTCTTGGTAGGTGTTCTCCTAGCTTCTCTTTCTGGGTTTTGTTGATCAAATTTATATTAAGAGGTTTATCTCATGTTATTTCTGAGGGGAAAGAAAGAGCACTATCACTGTGTTTGTCTTTTCTCTGCCATCTGGACCCCCCTGGTTTACTCTTGACATGAGATTCCTAGCAGGGCACTTTGTCTATTCACTTGCTAAGTAGCCAGAACTGATTGTGTTCATACTGTCCCTCAAGGGTATCTTTTTCTTTAGATATTTTTGAAATTTCTCATTAACTCTATGATGCATTTGACTCATGTCAGGTTCTTATACCAACATGAATGAATGAATGGATGGATGAATGGGTGGATGGATGAATGGATTGATGGATAGATGTGGTATTTATTGAACATTTATAATGTACAAAATACTCTTCAAATGTCCAGGTGTGCAAATTTTAAAAAGTACATAAACAGATCTTGCTCTCAAGAAACTCTCACATTTTATTTACAGGAGACAATACCTATGGAAATTATTTTTTTCCCTTACTTTATCTTGCTACTGTCTCAAAGTGATCACCAGTTCACTAAAATTCATGATTTTCTGAACATTCATCTTACCTTTTTCTTTCCCATTTCAGTATTATGACAAAATAGATGTTAATGCATCCCATCAAGGTCATCCATATCAATTTCTAATGTTGAACCACTTGATAGTATAATTGCATATAATTACAAAATTTTGGATTTTTCCAAATGTACTTCCTTTATTTACACACATAATACTTATATGTTAGAGCAATCTCTGCAATATTATCTAAGAAGCTTACTAGAGTTTAAACAGCATGACAGAAACACCAAAGATACAGTCTCTTGTTGTTATCTTTCAACTTTTAAGTGAGAGTGTTCATATCAATAATTGTACTGTGGGGAATACTGAATAAGAACAAATTTAAACAAAATGAAGTTTGGTAGCAAGAACTTTCTTTTCTGTGTCATTCATTATAAGTTTTGAATATATTATATGTAGGAGTGGTAGAAAGTATGGATCTCCATATTGCTTATTTCCAGGAGAGCATTTGCCTGGAGCATTGCTATTTCCAAGGTTCTTGTGTCTGGGTTCTGATTGTCTCTATGAAAATCTAAGAAGCTTAGATGGTCTAGGTGGTTATCATGGTTTAACTTTCCTAGAAGTGCTGCCTCTAATCTCATCTCCAGGGAAACTTGATACTTCAGAAAGACTGACTTGATTGTTTTGTGTGGAAGCTGGTTGGCAGTTGCTAGGTTTGGCCCCTTTACCCCAGGAGATATTTCCTTACATGATATTTGTGAAGACTGCACTGGAAGCAGTTCTGGTTTATGAGGTATTGTTACTCCAATGTCTGTTGCTTTAGTTCATGATGATGAGTGAGGTATGTTTCCTTTTACAGAGACTACTCTCATCAATGACATGACAAAATAGGAGCTTATCTGATTTATGTTTCTCCATTAATTAATTCATGGGTATAATATTTTCTTTCTCTTTTTTATAATACTACTTATTTAGGGAATAAAATAAGCATTTACAAAATATAAAATAAGAAAAAAGATGATTGTACATAAATCTAGAAATCTACTAAGCATAAATTGCTTTTCCTTTGATACTGTGTAAATTTTTTTCTTTCTTTTTTCTACCCTTCCCCCATCCCACCCTCAAAATGGCTTTCATTAGACACAAATAAGTATATAAGTAAAGTTATTCTAAACATAGTTATATTCATCAGTTTTTTTCTTTGGATATAGATAGCATCTTTTTTATATGCTCTTTATAGTTAATTTGGGTTTTAATAATAGAATAATTCATGTACTCAAAATATCTCTTAATATAATATTACTGATACTATAGACGAAAATCTCTTGGTTCTGCTCATTTCATTCTTCATCATTTCATATGAAAATCTTCCCATGTTTTTCTAAGATTATTGAGTACATTATTTCTTATAGCAGAGTAAGATTCCATCTCCAACCTATAATATAGTGAATATAATTGCCAAATTTTGGATTTTTCCAAATATACTTCCTTAATTTATACACATAATACTTAGATTTTAGAGCAATCTCTGCAATATCATCTAAGAACCTTACTAGAGATTAAACAGCAGGACAGAAACACCAAAGATGAAGTCTTTTGTTGTCAGCTTTCAACTTTTAAGTGAGGGTGTTCATGTCAATATTGTACTATGGAGAACACTGAATAAAAACAAAGAAAAACAAGATGGAGAAAAGAAGTTCTTCTAGATAGCTCTGAAACATTACCTGAATTTCTAAATAACCATTATGGCTAAAATATTAGCCCAGTTTATAGCTACAAGAACTATTGTTTTTTTAAAAAATTAATTCTTTGAGTGTAATTTGAACAAAAGTGTTCACAAATACCTATGGTTATAAAGAGGGCTTGATATGAAGCTAATTAATCTTAAAAGACATAATCATCCTTATATTTGTCCCCAAATTCATTACTTTGTAATAGACTATCAAAGCAGTTCATCTATGTGGAAATTACATGGAAACTCTTTAATTCTAGACATAATCATAAAAGTGAGTGGACATTATGTTGCAAGAGTCCTAAAGATAAAATCTTTTTAAATACTTTTCTATCAAGAACACTCATAAAACAATTTTAAATGAAAATAAAAATGTGCTCATTATGAATAAGTGATTCATAGTGAAGCTTTTCACCATTATGATATTCCTTTCCATTTTATTTTTCCTCTATATATCTTCATTTTCCACATAACTCTCCTGAATATTTAGTTCTTCTAGTTGGTTCTTCTCTTCTCACAGTCATAGTGTGATCCTATTTTTAAATTCTCTTCCCTACAAATTCATTGCTTATCTGGCCTTAAAAAAAATTCATTTTTCTTTTCCTTCCTGTGCATCTTTGGGTTGCATTATGAGATGCATTGCTCCCACCCCCCACCCCCAGAAATAAAAGATGTGATAATTCTTCTGTGCTCTTCAATTGTCAGGCTATATATGGAATATTAAATTCAGTTTAGGCAACATAGATTAGAAGTGACAGTGAAAGACTGCAGAGAATGAGGAGAAGGGCAACTAGGGTCATCAAGGTCCTTGATATCATGTCACATGAGAATCAGTTAAAGGAACTGGGAATTCTTAGGCTGGAGAAAACTGTGAAAGATAGGAAAGGAAACATAAGAGTAAAGGACAATAGCCAACTTCAAGTATTTGCATTAAAAAAGTTGTAACTATAGAATATGGAATAGAGTTAATCAGATTAACCCCAGAGGAAAAAGTCAGTAACAATGGAGGAAGCTGAGAAGAGATTAATTTAGTTTTCTCCAAGGAAAATAAAAAATTCCCTGATCAGTTCTAAAGTGAAATAGATTGTTCTGTGTAACTGTAAATTTCTTCTTCATTGCTGATCTTCAAGTAGAGACTGGATATTCATTTATGAGGCTAATTTTGTTTTGAAGGATTATTTTGGGGGAAAGGGAAGATGGGTTGACTTGCCTGCAAAATTGTTAACATCTCTTTCAATTCCAAAATAATATGAATTTTCTAATTCTTTCCCATATCTCTTAACAATTTTTATTCCTTCTTTTTCTTAAACTCTGCTCCTACTCTGCAGTCATTACCATGAATTCTTTGAAATAAAAAAGAAAAACAATAACAACATAGAGTTATATTAAATAAAATCCAAGTGTCTGACTATGCATCCCATGGATGATCAGTACTTCCATGCTGATGCAGTGACTGACAGAAGAAAATCTTTAAGGACACAGTAAAGCACAACCTCAGATGTGGCATAACTGGGAACTGCTGAGAACTAAGAACAGTGGAGAGATTCATCTACCACTGATCTCAGTGAGAAATAGAGTGAAACCTTTTGAACCAAGGTGTTAATCTCTAAGGCAAAAAGTTAGAGTCACAAATAATGCAGGCTTTTGCACATACTTTATGTAACCTCAAACATCAGAGAAAAAAAAACAAAAGCAAGTTATACAAATACATAAGGTCAACTCTAGGCAAAAATGGGAAGTGATGAAAGTTTGTTGGTCCTCACCTTTTTTGCCCCACTCTATTATCTACACCTAGAGCAAAGATTTTTAGGTCTCCAAACCTCTCAAGATACTTAATTCCCTTATTCTGACTACATTTTATATCCAAATTCAAAGAAAAAGCTGTCACACTTACTGCCCTTCCATTTTCTCTCCTCCTTCTCTTCTGAATAATTTGTAAACAATCTTCAGACCTCACTTTGCCTCATCCAAACTGGATTTCTTCCTATTCTTCACACAGAACCTTTACACTGGCAGGACCATCCAGTCTCAAATTAGTTTGCCGCTTAGGTCTTAGACATCCTTATCTACTTCAAAATTCAGCTGAAACAAACCCGTTTAAATTCCTGATCTCTACAGGCTTTTATATCCTAGAATGCAAGATCCTTAAGGCCAGGAACTGATTTATTTTTTGTAGCTGTATCCTAGAACCTGCCATAATACCAGAAATATAGTAGCTCCTTAAGAAGTGCTTGTTGATTAGTTCATTGCTGCTTGTATATGACTAGTACACAATATTTGAATCAAGCTTGATTTCCTCAGATCCTGGTCTACAATGAAGTCTTCTCCCCAAATGGCAAATCATATCTGCCAAGTAGCCATATCCCTCAAAAATATTGGGTTTTTGTTGACTAATAAATTAATCTGAAATAAGACTAATAGCTTAGTGGAGAATCCTATTAAAGATACAGATGTTTTAAAAGTATTTTTTTCTTTAGAAGTAGTGACAATCTAAAGTACTCAGTATTCATATGAAAATGGGGATATTTGTCACATGGGTATAATGACTCTCCTTAAATTATAATTCATAGGCTGTAACCTGGATAATGAAGATTGAAATGGGTAATTTCTGCCACATGGGATATTATGCCAATAGTTATACTAGAGATGTTACAACTTTCTGCAAAATTCTTAACCTTTCAAGTGTTTAAGATTTCTCACTTGTAAAAGAACAAGTTTAGATTAGCTATATAACTTTGAGAATTACTTCCAGAGTTCTAAAATTATGGCTCTATGAGGACTACCTTGAAATCCTTGCAAAATGTAAGTACAGCAATGTCAAAAAAGTCCAAAGTATGTGTGTGGCATATCACAGGCACAAAACATAAACTTTGTCTAAAGGAAAAACTAACTAATGTCTAAAACTGCTTTGCATGGTTATATTATTATCAGATGTTTTACTCATTACTTCATTTTCAAATAAAATGTTTCCTTCTCTTTAACACTACTTTTAAATACATTAAAATGAAGTTAATACATTTATTTTGAAATGTTGGGCAGAGAGAGAACAATCCCAATGAGAGACTCTGACTACTTTCTGATCTAGGTATGGAAAGTTTTGTTATCATTGACTAATCATTAAGTGAGGAATGTTATACACATGACGACCTTGAAATTATGAAAAATGCAGCACGGACCTCACTTTTCTTCAGACTTCTGCTTAAGTACTCATGTTGACAGAATATTGGAAAGAAGATTATTAGATACTGAGACTCAGTTTTTTGACAATATTTAAAAAGACTTAGCTGTTCATATTCTAAAAGTAAGAGTCTTGACCCATGAACGAACACAATTTTTAAAATACTAAATTATATTACTATGGCTACTTTCTCTCTCTGTCTCTTCTTCCACACACAAATACAGATTACTATCAACAACAATAACAACTAACATTTATATAGCATTCGTTATGTGCTTAATCCTCAAAACAACTCTGGGAGGTAAGGGCTATCATTATCCCCATTTTAGAGATAATAAAATGGAAGCAAACAAATGTGAAGAGCCTTGTCCTGGATTGCATAGTAAATATTTGCCTGAATTTGACCTTGGATCTTCCTAATTTCAGGTTCAGTGTTCTACATACTGTTCCAAGTATCTGTCAGGGATATATGAAATATAGCCCCCAAAGTAGATTAAAATTAGAAAGTCAGGCCTATGATCTTTGCTTTACCACTCTTTATATCACATTGTTTAATCTCCCTTATGATCTCAGCCTTTTCAATTTCTAAAGTAGGATAGTGCTATTTACACCTTGCATTTTTTCTCTAAACCTTAGGTGATATAACAAAAGAGAAATCTGAAAAGTATAAAGAATGAATAGAATAGTATAGGAACTGGTCCTTTGATTTCCTTGGGTTAGGACCTTCCAGGTGAAAAAATCTCCTTCTAACAATGCAGTTCATTACTTGTTCTGTGTCTTTCTTTTCTGTAGGAAAGAAGGGCAGGTAGAGAGTTATCAGTAGGAAAACTGATGATTAGGGGAAACATATTCTTGTGAAAGTTTCACATAAATGTGTAATTTATTACCTTAGAGAATTATCACAGTACCATAAATAAATTTTTGTTCTTCCTCTTTTACCAAAAGGCAAAACGATAAAACCAACAAATCAAAGTATGGGAGGAATATAAGTTCTTTCAAGGGAACAGATGTCTTTATTGTGCATGAGAGTGAGTTATGTATGTATCCATGTCCATAAGTCATAAATACACATACCATATTATATCATGCTTCTGCTACACACACCTATATGTATTTCTGTGTACAAGTATGTGTATCTATTCATCTTTATACTTGTCATGTCGTTTTCCCCAGTAGAAGGTAGATGTAAGTAGGTAGGCACTATGAAGTACAAAATGAGGATTAATTATTCATTATTGGGGAGATTTTTCCACTTTTATGTAGTGACTATAAAATACAGGCTACTTTTTTGTATCAAGGAAGGTTTTTAACCACCTAAGTAGAAAGATTTACCTGAGGGGTCTTCCTTTAGCAGTTGCTTATTTTTTTCTCCTTGCTTCAGCAATATCATTTTTGTTCATCATAGAAGTCCAGACTTTGTAGAAATAACTAATTATTAATAAAAACCAATGATTTGGGAAGATCCTGAGAGTCTCCCAACCCGATTTTCTAAAGTCCTTTTTTAATATTTCAGTCTCTTGAATAATGAGAGTGCACTTTCTTGTTCAGAACCCAACCAGGTAGAGTGGCTATTATGTTCTACTCTGGGGTTTGAGTGAGGATAACTTCTTTGAATAGATTTCCCAAGACTGTGAATGACTTAAGAATTAAATGACATAATCAAAGGTAATATGTTGGTTTTAGCGGGGCTTGATATAAGGTTCTGAAGCTGCCTGTCTTTCTTCAATATATTGAGTTTGTCTTTGACTCCCAGGGCAGACATAGTTACCAGTCACTGTCACTATTATGTTAGGGACACTACTAAGGCACTGAGAAATGCAAAACTTTTGGATCTTTTAAAGTTTGACAGATCTAACTAAAGTGAAAGGGAAATAGGAAAGGGAATAGGAGACAACTCCTTCCTTCCCAAGGAATTCCCTTTTAGGGATTTGACTAGAACTGCTGACCTAACACTCAAATTCTTGGGTTCCTAATTTATTCTTTTAAACAAGAAGACCTCACAAGACATTGGATTTCATGAGCCAGTCCTAATACACTTCCTCTCAAGTGTAACTCCATTTATCCCAATGGTCCAAGGTATTCTACTCCCATTTGATTTGCTAGGTTGGCATATATGGTTCAGTGTCTTTGACTGACTGATGAATGAAACCAGTAGAGAAGTATAGGTCTTGATCTCATCTAGTTCATACTTCAAATTTATTCAATCAAGAAAGTTAGGGTCTTTATAATGGATATAATTTTCATAATTCAGAAGACTGAGTTATAAGGAAATTAATAACTATTTGGCATTCTCTAAGTTTTTTCTTTCACCTTCAATTGAGTTCCTTCAAGCTGTCCAAAGGAGCAGTAAATTAAGGCATTCACAATCCAGTTTACCTTCAATTGGATGTTTTCCAACTTATTAAAATCTTAAAAGTCTTATATTACAAAATTCAAAGTGGAATATTATACTCTGGATCATTGGTATCCAACACATAATCTGTGAAATGTTACTTACAATATTCTCAAATAAAACCTGACATAGATTAAAATGCACTTCCTATCTGATTTTGATGTGTTGATTTATTAATAGGAATAAAAATATACAAATATGTTTAGTTTTCTAAGTTATTATCTTGTCCCTGGGTTCTTTGTATATTAATACAGTTTAATGGCCACAATTTCTTTTTTTTAAATTAAGACAATGGGGTTAAATGACTTGCCCAATGTCAGACAACTAGGTAATAATTAAATGTTTGAGGTTGCATTTGAACTCAGGTCCTCCTGACTCCAGGGCCAGTAATCTACCCATTTCACCACCTAGCTGCCTTTGTGCCACTTAGCTGCCCCAATTTGCCACCATTTCTGATATATTTTTTTAAAGTTTGCTATTTTTAAAAATTTTTTTATTTAAGGTAATGGGGTTATGTGACTTGCCCAAGGTCACACAGCTAGGTAATTATGAAGTGTCTGAGGCTCGATTTGAACTCAGGTCCTCTTGACTTCAGGGCTGGTTCTCTATTTACTGTGCCACCTAGCTGCCCCTCATTTTATACCACCACATTAAATAGCCTCTAATGAAGGAAGAGTACACAGTATTAGCCATTACCTCCTACTATATTGCCCCTGATTTCTGAAAATGTTGTCTCTCTTTTACAAACAAAATTGCATAAATTTTTTGGTCCTATATCACACTGCTGACCCTTATTGATTTTTCAATTCATTAAAACTTATTACTTTATTCAGAATAATTTAGGTCTAACCAAGTCTTCCCTATCACATATTAATAAAGTTTTTTCTTATCCAAGTATAAAACTTTTTATTAATCCAAATTGAATTTCATCTTATTAGATTCATTTCAGTGCTTTGGCATGTCAGTCTCTTTTTGGATCCTCACTCTTGCATCCATTGTGCTTATTATTCCTACCAGTTTATATTATCCACAAATTTTATAATCAAGGCCAACCAGGCCATTTTTTTCAGTCATTGATGAAATGTTACAGAGGCCTGGAGCAAGTATAGAGTTTTAGATTAAACTATGCTAGGAGTCACCAAACTACTGCCAGAGGGCCAAATCAGTAGGGAAAGATATTCTTTCAGGAGGAAAAGATATTCTTTACATTAAAAAATAATTCTTGGGGGCAGCTAGGTGGCATAGTAGATAAAGCACCAGCCCTGGAGTCAGGAGTACCTGGGTTCAAATCCAGTCTCAGACACTTAATAATTACCTAACTGTGTGGCCTTGGGCAAGCCACTTAACCCCATAATAATTCTTAACTCGTGTTATATCAATAAGCTTTTAAAAAAACCTACTATGTCAGAAATTGTGGAAAGCACTGGAAATAAGTAGGGTACATGTAGCATGTATTTCCCAACTACTGCAATAGAGACAATATTTAGCAATATTGTCCTAAACTTTAACAACTACTTTTTTGCTTTGAGTCAATACATCAGTACTGAATTCATCCAAAGGTATTCACATCTAATCCATTTTCTCCATTTCCATGATAATGTTATGAGGTAGTTTGCCAAAAACTTTGATAAAATCTAGGTAAACTACACTCATAACTGTACTTTCATTTCCTAATTTAGAGATCCTATAACCAAAAAAAGATAGAAAGAAAGAAAGAATAAAAGAAAGAAAAAGAAAGAGAAAAATGAAAGAGAAAGAAAGAATGTTTATTCTTACAGGATCTGTGCATTTAATTTTTTTTTGCAAGGCAGTGGGGTTAAGTGACTTGCCTAAGATCACACAGCTAGGTAATTATTAGGTGTCTGAGGTCAGATTTGAACTCAGGTCTTCAAGAAGCCAGGGCCTGTGCTCTTTCCACTACGCCACCTAGCTTCCCCAGATCTGGGCATTTTTAATTACTGCTTCTCTCTCTAGAACTTTGCTCAGCATTCCTATAATGATATTTGCAAAAAAAAAAAAATGAACACACAGATTTATTGTTTTCAGATTGTTATCTACCTTTTTTAATTGGTTAAAATTTTTTTCTTCCCCAACCTTGTGATATAAAATTGTCATTTTCCATGAGCTTTTTATATATCTTTGACATTGGTTCAGTATTTAAATCTACTTTTTCTTCAGTTACAGAATTTATCTGGACCAGGTGACTTGATTTCATAAAGAAATGCTAGGTGATATCTTATTATCATCTTCCTTATTTTGAGTATAAATACCCTGTCATTCATTTTTGTTCTGTCATTACTAATTTAAGATCCATTGTACTTGGCAGACAAAATAGAAGCTAAATAAAATCAAAGTATCTTTGCCTTCCTCTCTTGTCATTTATTATGAAACCATCTATCTCAAGCTTAAATCCCTTTCTTCTGCTAATAAACATTTAAAAGAAAAATAAATAAACCCCTAATTTTGCTGCATTTAGCTTCCCTTATCATCAATAGGTCAAATAACATGACAGACCCTATTATTATAGAAAAATGCCAATGGATTTGTCTATTTTCCCTGCTTCATCTTCAGGAATATAGATATAAATAAATACATAGATAGATGACTTGTTTGAGGAGTGTCCTATGTATCAATATTAGTCTCATTAGCCATATGCCATCTTCTTCACAGGAATTATTTTCTTTTGTATCTTTAGAATTTCACTCTTGAGGCTTTAAGTATCTTTTGTGGGACAACATTATCAGTGTTACTTCATTCCAAGGCATCCAACTTCTCATTTTACTGAACCCTTTGATATCTGCTTTGTCATAAGCTATAATACATGCGAGACTATATATGGTTTTCTTCCCTTTCTATCTCATAAATTCTTATATGGAGGATTCAGGTGCTATCTACCTTCCCTGGTAGTGAAAATTAAATCCAAAATAGAATGTTCATTCATTGGTTCCACCACATTTTGAAGGATATTCCTCCTAATATCATGCTCTGTAATAGATTTGTGATCTTTGCAACAAATTCCTCATTTATTTCCTCCTTCTGTTCCATTTCTCCTTCTATTGACCTTTGCATAAGTATACTCTATAATACTTTCCTCTTCTGAGTGTTTTATTTCTTCACATTAATATACCTTTTTAATATATATTGATATTCTACACCGTTGTATTTATTGTTTCTTTGGAAAAAGAATACCAATCCAAAGTCATGGTCCAGTTATAGGTTTCTTTCGATCAAGAACCAGTGATACCTCTATGACCATATTTGCATTCTTGTATTACTTTTTTTTATTACCCAATTTTTGAACACTTGAACACCAATATTTGAAGATATGGTAATTACAGCTTTTTAATCTTAGATTTTATCTCCTGTAAAGTTCTAGGTGAATCAACTACTTTTCTTCCATTTTTGTAATTCTTCTCTACATTATTTAACTTAAATGAAATATGTGTATTCTTTCTAACATTTTTGAAATTCACTCCTTCCACAATAATGACATTCCAAAAATGAGAGTGAGGCATGAATTAGTCCAGTCAGAAAACAGCTACTGAGGTTATCTGAGAGGGTATTTGGTGAGTAGGAAATGCAATGAATCAGTCCTGAGAAGCCTGTATAAAAATAATAGGCTAAATGCAGTAGCTACTATGTTCAGAGAGATAAAATTGCTTGCCTAAAGTTCTACCAGACTGCAAAATGGATCACTGTATACAGTACTGGCATTGTAATCTAGAAGTTCTGAGTTCAAATTTGACCTCAGGCACTCACTAGCTTTGTGACCCTGGGTAAGTCTTTTAACATCTTTTTGCCTTAATCTGAGGGAGAAATAATTGACAAGCCATTCCAATATTTTTGCTAAGAAAACCCATACAGAAATAACAATAACAAAGGATAGTCAGTGGGAAATCTCTACCACACCAGGATAAGCACAAAGTCCATTCTAGCACAGACATCAACATAAACCTGGACCCTGGTATCCAGGGATTTTGTGAGAAATCAAAAAACAATAAAACAAAGCCAAAAGAATGAAAAAACTAGAAGAAAATGCAAAATATCAATGGAAAAACAACTGCTTTGGAAAACAGATCCAGAAGAGGCAATTTAAAAATTATTGGGCTACTCAAAGGTTAATACCCAGGAAAAAGCCTAGATTTCAACTTTCAAGAAATAATCCAGGAAAGTTACTCTGATATCCTAGAAGTAGCGGGTAAAATAGTAATTGAAGGATTCCATCAATCACCTCCTGAAAAAGATTCCTAAATAAAAACTCCCAGGATATATAGTATTATAGCCAAATTCTAGAATTCTGAAGTCCAGGAGAAAGAACTATAAGTAACCTGAAGAAAACAATTCAAATATCATGGAACTGCAATCAAGATAACACAGGATTAACAGTATCTACATCAAGGGCTTATAGGACTTGGAATATCATAAGGAATATCATGATATTGGCAGGCAAAAGAGCTTGGATCACAACTGAGAATTAACAACCCAGTAAAACTGAATGTGCTCTTTTAAGAGAAAAGATGGAAATTCACTGAAATAGGGAACTTTCCTGATGAGGAAAAATCAGCCAGAGCTGAAGAGATAATTTGATCTTCAAGTATAGGACTCAGGTGAAGCAAAGAGAGTGTGGGCAGGAAGGAAAAGTTGTATAGGATTTTATGATGTTGAACTATTTGTATTTCTGCATGGGAAGATGATACTGATAACTCATTAGAACCTACTCATTTATTAGGGCAGTTAGAAGGGGCATATACAAGGCACAGGAGGGGCCTGAAATTGAAGGTATAACATAAAAGAAAGATGGAATTAAAAGGAGAGAAATAAATGTACTGGGATAGAGGGAAAAAAGAGGTAGAATGTATTAAATTATTTCACATAAAAAAGACAAAAAACTTTTGAAATGGAGTAGAAGATGGGGAAGGTGAGGAGGAGTGAGTGATTCTTCACTATCCTAGGAAGTGACTCAGAGATGAAATACCATCCACACTCAGATGGGTATAGAAATCTCTCTTACCCTAATGGAAAATAGGAGAGGAAAGGGATGGGAAAAAGGGGATGGGGGAGTGAAGGAGGGGTGTAGGTAGGTGGTAGAAGAGAGGGAAGATTGTGGGAGAGAGAAGTCAGATACAACACACTTTTGAGGAACGATAGGGTAAAGAGAGAGAGAGAGAGAGAGAATAGAATAAATGGAGGTGGAGTAGGATATAGGGAAAACAGCTATTAATAGCAACTGTGGGAAAAATAATGAAGCAATTTTTCTGATGGATTTATGATAAAGTATGCTATTCATTCCAAATACAGCTCATGGTATCTGAATACAGATTGAAATGCATTTTTTTTCTTTCATATTATTTTTCTTGAGGTTTCTCTTTGGCTTTCTGGGGGTGGGATATGTTTACTTTCACAACCAAGTATCATAATAATGTGAAAAAATAAATAAAATTAAAAACTTAAAAAAAATAAACAAGAAAACACATATAGTCATGAAGAGTCAGACATGACTGAACAACAACAAAGGCAGTGTATGGCAGAGATAAGATTTAAACTCATGTCATTTAGGGTTCCCCTAAGCAATCATTTTAAGATGTGGTCTTTTCAAATGTTTGATGCAGGCTGTTGTATTCAACTGCATAGTATAGTACATATCATAATTTACATGGAATTTTAAAAATAACATTTCTCTAAAATCTACTTTTCACAGAGGTCAAGGAGTTGTAAAATTGCAGGCCAAACTAACAAACATGGTGTGTCCAAAAAGAATGAACTTTTTCATAAGAAGATTAAACAGGAACTAGATGAAGGAATTCTTAGTTTTTTATTCTTAAGTGGTTTCTAATATTATGATAACTATTTTAGTATGCACATATACATATGTATATACTATATAAGTAATATATGTATATATGAGATATACATACATATACACTATGTATAAATATATATATGTATATATATATATATGAGAGAGAGAGAACAGAGAGAGAGACAGAGAGAGAGAGAGAGAGAGACAGAGGGAGAGAGAGAGAGAGAGTGGCAGAAAGACAGAAGGAGAGAGACATAATCAGAGACAGAGAAACTCCTTTGTATTTTATTTTAAGCATTTAAAAGCATCGCTCTGAAAATATATTCATAGCCTTCACTATATTATCAAAAGGAGTCCATTAATTTAAAAAAATAGATTAAAACTCATGGTGGGGATAACAAGTTTTTCTTAAGGAAGAACTCACCCTGAAGTGAAACTATGGGTGCTCTTATTTCATAGATAATGCTGTTTCATGTTAAGTTGACAAGCTATTATTAAGAACTTAATATATGCAGATGCTTCCCTAAGTTTTGAGTATGCAATGAAAGTAAAATATATGATCCCTACACTCAAGTTCATTTTTTAATGGGAGAGATATTATGTAAATAATTGCACATGACAGATGTATTCAGCATAAATGGAAAGTATCTGAGAGGCAAGACATGAGGAGTAGGAGGACTACAGCTAACAATGTCTTCATTAACAGTATTAACACAAGTTGATCTTGTACTACTGATGCTGTTATATACTCAGAGAATGCTCCTTCATTTCCTCTATTTCATATAATGAAGAATTGTTTAGGATATGCTGCTTATTATTTTTATTTTTTTATCTTGCATCCATGATTTCATAGGTGTTGACAAATGTTACATCCACTGATAAAATTCTTGTTTCTATAGTACAATTAGGAATGGCTGTATTTGACTGTAGATTATCATGCTCTGTAAGAAGGTCATTTAAGTTCATACATTTTCAAATAATTAGAAAAGTACCTTATTTAAACCTGAACTTTCTAGGGGTATCTAACCTTGAATTGCTATTGAATTGTATGCCATCTGGAGTTTCTCACTCTCCCTTTTAGCTTCATTATCTTTTAACTTTTATCCACTTTAGGAAATTCTATGAAGCTTCTGAACTAAAAGTCACTACAAAAGATAATATGAATCTGGTACTACAATAATTATTCTATAAAAATAGATGCTAGAGTTTTACTTTCTGAGATACTTTAACTACAATTCTGATTATAATTTATAGTAACTTTACATTATATCTTCATTTAAGTATCTTTCCACCAACAAAAAAATCAATCTTCAATACATTTCAAGGGGAAGGTAAATTGAGTTGGTTTTGCATTCACTTCTGATAAAAAGCAATTCTATTTTTGATCATGAGCAATTATATTTAGTCTCAAGAAGGCAGAGGCATTATTTCAAAGAATCATTACTTTTACTGAAAAAGTTCTTGGAGATAATATAGCAAATTTTCTATTTGCTAATAAAGAAACTGAACCAAACAAATGTTGTGACTTACACAAATCCCTATGGACCTTAATATAACAGTTGCATATAAAACTCATATTTTTTAACTTTATTTTTATGGGTTTTTTGATTGCATCACACTGCCCTCAGGAAATACTGTTCTTCAAAAGATATTCACAAATATATCAATCTGGATACTCTTCTAGGTATAGATTTATGCTCTTCTATTGCTTTAATAAACTATGAAAACTAAAAAACAAAGCAAAAATATAGACAAATCTTCATATTTTAAATCATTTATATAGTATTGATTTTACTATCCACTTTATAAACCTTGTCATCATTTGGATATTTAAGCCAAAAAGCTAATATGAACTGTGCTGACCAGAATGAAAGAATGCTAACATTTTAATAACTGATTTTTTTCTATTGCTCAACTTGCTGATATGGTCTTTTTTAATCCAAAAGGAATCCTAAATTCCTTTTCCATTGGCAGATCTGGAGGTACTTTTCAAATGCAACACAGAATAGTAGAGATATATAATACTTATATGAGAAGAGGTTCATATAATGGAAATGAAATGATCAAGCAATTTATCAAAATGTTTCATCTATCAGAATCTCCTAATGCGGCAACACCACCAAAATTTCATGAAAATTTTTCTTTCTTTATAATTTCATAATAAAAAATTTATTTTCATTGAAAATCAAAAGTATAAAAATAAAAGAATTTTGTTATTCCCTTGCTCTTTTATTTTCTCCAATGTATCTGATTCTTCTCAGTAATCATTTACCATGTGATATACCCTAAGAAGTTATTACTATGATATCTGAGATTTTTCACATTTATAGTTCAAGATCCTGACTCCAGGACCTGTGCTCTATCCACTACATTACCTTGCTAGCCCCTATCCATTTCATTCCTTTTGCTAGAGGATCTAGCAAGGAGTTCTTAACTTTTTAAATGTCATAAACCCCTTTGACAGCATGGTGAAACTTACGGATTCTCTTTCATAATATATTGAAATGCACAAAACAACATACATACATAAAATTATAAAAGAAGTGAATTATATTGAAGCACAGTTTTGGAAAAAATGTTCGTAGACTCTGGATTAAGAACTACTGTTATTGTGAAGGGTGGTCTTCTAAATTTTTTTTCTTTCTTTTTTTTTTTAAGGTTTTTGCAAGGCAAATGGGGTTAAGTGATTTGCCTAAGGCCACACAGCTAGGTAATTATTAAGTGTCTGAAGCCAGTTTTGAACTCAGGTACTCCTGACTCCAAGACTGGCGCTCTAACCATTCTACCACCTTGTCGCATCTGAATTTTTAACATTAGAACATTTATTACCTATACTAATAACCATTATTAAAAGAAAGGGAATGACTCATTTTCTTTGATGACCACAAATTGTATGCTTGAGAAAATAAATTTCAGGTGAAATTCAAAACAATGTTAAAACTGTATGTGGTATTGTTCACTTGCCATGGGGAGTGGGGAGGGAAGGGAAGGTGGTAGAAAAATGTAGAACTCATATATTTGCAAATAGATGAATTTGTATGTAATTGCAAAAATAAAATAAAATTTCAACTGGAAAAATATTTTATGTGGCCAAAAAAGAAAAAAATTCATAAAATTTTATTTTAAGTGCCATGGACTAATGAGAGTATTTATACCATGAAAATACAGCTAGGGAAATGATTATACCCTATTCAAACCATTTGATAGATTTCAAAGCCAGGATCATTTCTCATTTACTAGGTTATATTATTGTCTTATCTAACCTGAAAAAAATCAGGGCTTACTTTATTAAATTTCTCTTCAGAATTACAAAAGACAATTAAATTTAGCTATTGATTTGGATTTCTGGTGGTAAAATACTATTGAAAAAGTAACAGATGATCTATTTGGAATGAAAAATACCAAGTACTATTTCTATTCTCTTCTACAGTTTCCTTCCTCTGTCCTACTTTTTTTCCTCCTTTCTTCCCTCCTTCCTTTGCTTCCTTCTTTGGAATGCTTTGCCATAAGGATTTCATGGTAAGGAAATGAACTCTTCTTATCCAAGCTGGATAATTCTATAGAATTTAATTTTAGAGCATTATAAAGCAATAGAAGTGATTTGCTCCATGTCACATACTTACTATATTCCAGTGGAGTACCTGAGGACATCTTTCAGTCTTCAACTCTCCATGCTATTCCAAAACATCTAAAACTGCAAAGACAGAATATATAAAAAAATTATTCATTCAAAATTATTTTTTTAATTTCATTCAACTAAAGTTTATCCTGTGTCTGGCTCTGTTGAGTGAGGGTATTGTGAGATAGCGATAAGGCAGGCCTTGCTCTCAAGGAACTTATAAAATATGAGAAAAAGAAAAGATATGCTTAAAGAGCTTAAATACCAGATAGCCCCAGATAAATGCCATATGCAAAATATTCTCATATGGAAAGGAATTGATTTTTTTCAGCTCAATGAAGAGTTAGGATTTCACCTGGGGTTTGAATGATGGAATGGATTCCATAAATTACTTTTAGTATTGTTAGAGATAGTGGGGAAAAAAGGTATAGATTCTAAAAGAAAGGAATGACATGTTTGAGGAATGCAATTTAATCTAGATTGACTAGAATTAAAAAGTCCTATTGGAGGACAAGGCTGAAAAGAGAGAGGTTTGAGGACAGATCTTGAAAGACCTTGAACATTAAGTTAATCTTAAAATTTTGCTAATATTATTTGTTATTAGGAAGGTTAATCTTGAAATTATCTTTAGGATCTCTGTCAAAGGATTGAAGATAGAGGAAGAATAGATAAATATGAAGGCTATTGCAAGTAATTCAAGCATGAGATAATTAAGTATTAAATTGTGTGACTTTTGGTGAACACAAAAGAAGGCCAGGATGAAAGAGATGCTGTGACATTTCCAACATGGAACATATATCATGCTGTTTTGACTTTTCTTTGTACTTTGAGTTTTTGTTTTTCCTTTGGCTTTAAGGAATAAAGAATAAATTATAATTGTACTGATTTTCTGCCTTCAACTACACCTCAAGATGCCCATATTGGAAAAACTGAATAAATCTCAGCAAGTTTTAAAGTAATTAGCATTTGAATATATTGCAGGTTTTCTTGATTCTGGATGCAGTTTCTATCCACTGCATATGGTCCCCCAGTCATAAAAATTTTAACACTGTATTCTAATTCTTCTAATTACTGATATATTTGGGGAGCTCACCATCTCCCTTTCTAGTATATGTCCTCTCTTTAGTACCCACGTAATTTTTTTGTTTGTTTTTGTTTTTGTAAGGCAATGGGGGTTAAGTGACTTGCCCAAGATTATATAACTAGGTAATTATTAAGTGTCTGAGGTTGGATTTGAACTCAGACCCTCCTGACTCCAGGACCTGTGCTCTATCCACTACATCACCTTGCTATCCCCTATCCATGTTCTTTCAACAGCATTCAATCCACAGGGTAAAAAGAGGGACTGGCCTTTTAAAAAATTTCATTATCCTCATTGACTCTCTAGATCTCTGCCTCAGAGCCCCAAGATGTGAACAATGCTTTAAAAATTTGTTTGTCTCTTGACTAGGCTCTTATATGGAAAAGGAATTTAAAGTACTCTGTGTGATAAACATAAATCACGTATGGGGAAGCTATTTTCTCCTTGCAAAAGAAGTATTTAAAATAAACTGTATTTTGACAAAAACTTAAAATGTAAAAGAATAACATATCTCATAGGGATTATTAGTCTCTCACATGAGATTGAACAAAACCACCAAAATCTAATGGATTTGGTGAGAGTGTAGAATAGATATTTTACATTTCATCTGCAGTTCTACACTGCACTGGAAGTAATTCTTCCAGGGTCGATTTCTTCTTGCAAGGCCAAGCAGGGTTCAGATTCATCCATTTGACAATTGACTGTTCCTCTAAGATGCATTAAAGAAGTTTTCAGGACCTCCTATTAAAGTGTATCTGGCACTAAAGACTCAGAAACTCTGATTTCCTTGAGTTATCAAAGTGGCCTGAAGGCTAGACATGTCTATTTTAAGACTTCTTTAGTAATCTACATTTGGGAATGAAACACAAGCAAATCAAGAGGCTAAGAAGGTGAGAGTTGATTTGAAGTCTTTACTTTTCTGAAATGGGACATATGATTTGGCTTCTGTATACCTGAAGGCTCTATAAGGCCCTGCTTCCCTGCTATGTTCAAACTTGAATCATGATGACATAATTTTAAGATCAGAAGAGAAAAGGTCACGGGAATGGATCAACTCTTTTAAACAGGCCACAGGCCACTGAGTCTGTAGTTCTTCCATACTTAGTGGCCAATAAATGAATTACTTCATCATCTCAAAAGATTAAGCCTTATTAATTTTGAACCACTCATATAACAGGTATAGCCCAGAGAGCTCTAGGACGTGTTCCCTTGGATGTTCTCTTAGGTCCATGAATGTTCCAGGCACCATAATCTCATGACTGTCTGATTATCTACAGGTCTATTTCCAGGTATGCTCACTGGGATTGATTCCTGTTTCTATTCAGAAAAACAATGAAATTAGATACAATTAATTGTAGTAGCTTGTTTATACTTAGAAAAAAAAAGTTCAAACCTCAGTGTTTGGAGTGCTGGGTCTGAAGTAAACAATTACTGAATTCAAATTTGGACTCAGATTCTAGCTGTGTCACCCTTTGCAAGTCACTTAACCTCTTTCATTAAAAAATTGATATAATGATAGGACTTACTTTACAGGGTTGTCCTAAAGATCAAATGAAATAAACTTTACATAAAATACATACAGAATCTGGTACATAGAAGATAAATGCTTATTCTCTTTACCTCCACTTTTCCACCTTTCCCTTCTTTTAGAGTATGGTATAACTTATATGTGATTAAATTGAGTATTTAGGCATTCTGTCTCTTTTTAAAATACATTTTGGAACATTATTCAAGAACCCAATACTTATTATTACTTTGTTTTGTAGAAAGAATGAGATACTACATGTATCATTCTCCCTACCTATATATTTTCTCATAATACAACTCTCTGCATCTCTCTGTCTCTGTCTTTTATCTCTGTTTGTTTCTCTTCTCTTTCACTCACATGCACATATAGACACATTTAAAAATTCAAGGATTATCTATATTCTATATTAGTGATATTTTCCTGAATGTTTTCTATGCAAAATCTTAATGTTCTAATAACCATTTACAATCTGTCACTGTTCTTTGTCACTATGCCTCACTCGTCAAAATGAAAAATGTTGTAATGAATGATCCCATCTATGTAAATGGATGTTTTATAATAGATAACTACTTTGTATGTGAATATTCATCTTCCATTTTTTTCTTTTTAACTACAATACTATCATTAACAGGATGGTCTGGATTAAATACTCATTTATTTCATAGTGTAGATAAGATTCAAGTGATAGATACCTCTGAGTCAGTGTCATAGGTCTAAATCAAAGATGTTAATTTAATTCATCTTGGGAGATACATTGCAATATACAAAAAAGAGATATACTTTATATTGTCAAGGAGGTTATTAAACCACCCACTGTGTCTAAGTCTCTTCCTCATCATTAACTATACTGTCTCATAAAATTCTTTCTGAAACTAAGAAAGAGAAAGTTGGATCCAGAAACTTTAAAAGTCCTATGAACATACTTTTTTCCTAGCTTCTCTTACATCTCTGAATGATGAAATTGTATGTATCCTTTTGGACTACTTAAATACCAACTCCTTTTCTACTCTCTAGGAAACTTAGATAATATTTATAT
Source organism: Macrotis lagotis (assembly GCF_037893015.1). Classification (NCBI taxonomy): domain Eukaryota; kingdom Metazoa; phylum Chordata; class Mammalia; order Peramelemorphia; family Peramelidae; genus Macrotis; species Macrotis lagotis. Next base: position 118,881,457 of record NC_133663.1, on the reverse strand, counting down.
AATGGAGAAATTCCCTCACAAATAACAATTTTCCTCATCATATGCAGCTGAAAGAGTGATAACTGAGACAGGACTTTGGGACTTCCATCTCTGTACAATGTACCTTGCTATCTGTTCCTTAACTCTATTACAACCTCAGGGAACTTCTCTCTCAGTCTCATTCTCATGCTGTATAAAATGTGTTGAATTTTAGCCCAAAGATTTCATAATCTTTAAACAAATAATAATGATGATGACTTGTTCTCCTTAATTTATAATGGGATTTCTCTTCTTTCCTGGTCAACCTATGTGGCCCCTATTTCTATCATTCCTCCATATTTTTTTTTTCTGAACACTCTATTGGTCAAGATCCCTGATCCTATATAGTTATCCTGTGTTCCTATTCCATTAGGGTCACATTCCTGGTGTCTTACATTTACTTAGGACAAACTGGTTACTTTATATTCCTATTTATTTAATTTTATGAATCCCTACCCTTATTTCACATAGTGCCCTTTGGCCAACTCACTTAATAGAAAGAGCACCTTAGATGCAATCAGCATGATGATGGACAGACAAGAAAGCAATGAAGTTAAATCTCTTAGAATCAGTCTCTCTGTCTCTGTCTCAATCTGTCTCTCTGTATGTCTGTCTCTCTGTCTCTGTCTCTCTGTCTTTCTTTCTCTCTCTCTCTCTCTCTCACTCTCTCTCTCTCAGGTGTCTAATAAGTCTCCCTTCCCCCTCCCCAATATCCCATGATTCTTCTTATAGCGTTAGGAGCCACAGTCTCTTTTGAGTACTTCTGAGTACCTGTGCTCAATAAGTTTTCAGGTCCTAGATGGGACTAAAGAGAATCAAGCCCAGGCAATTATTCATACCATAGAAAGACTCTGCTTCCTCTGTTGACCTCCCAGGCACTGAAGAATGATTTGAGTTCTAGTCAGTGCTCTCACCTGAAATATCCAAGCCATGCTTCTTTCAATCAGCTATGGGCAGTCTGACATCAGCTTCTATTGAGGATATATTTATCTTCTTTTCCCTCTGATTTCTGGTTTCTCCTCACTCAGCTGCTAATCTGATTGCCAGTCTATCAAATTGGTCCTTTTTGATTAATGCTTATCTCTATCTCAGGTTGAAAAACCCAAACCCATATTTCATATTTTAACAAGTATGTCACAATAGTGACAATATAGGCAGTAAGCAAATAGTTCCATTACCTCCAAATATTTCACTGGTTTATAGCTTCTCAGCTCTATCCTTCAATTCCTTGAAAAACAAATATCTATTTATCTATCTATCTATCTATCTATCTATAAATGAACTAATAGACAGCTGTATACTCTTTTCTTCTTAACTTTTGCTCAGTAATTATGCCTTTGAGTTGCTTCTTCTATGTCTAATTATCTGAGGGGAAGTTTTCAACCAGATCATCCATCCCCCTTCCCCCTTCCTTCCTTCTCTCTCTCTCTCTCTCACTCTCTCAACAGGAAGAGGGAAAGTATTTCTGGGAGCTAATTTTTCCATTTTTTCTCCAATAATAAGTTTACGATCTTAATTCAAGTCTTTTTATCCTTTCTTCTAGACTATTACCATAGCATTCTAATTGGTTTACCAACTTCAGCTCCTCAATCCATCTTCAAAGTAGTGATCACAGTTATTTCTAAACTGTAAGTCTGATGATGTCACTCTCCTATTCAATAAACTGTAAGAGCTCCCTATTATCATTAAGATGGAATAAAAACTCTCTGCCTTGCCATATAAAACCTTTCTTTTCCTACCTTCGGCCTATCTTTTAACCTTATTATATACTATTATCTTTTATGTATTCTATTGTCGAGTCAAAAGTATTTTATTTTTCCTCACACAAAGTATTGCATCTTTGCTATCACTACCTTTACATGGGCATGAAATTCCCTCTCTTTTTACCTTCACCTAATATTTTTCCTTCAAATTTTAGCCCATTTATATCAGCTTACCTAAGACTTTTGCTTATCTTGATCTGGCCCCCTCACCCTCTATCCTAACTTCTTGTGGCTCACACAAAAATCTAGTATTTATATTGCCTTTGAATTTGTGTTCATATTTTGCCCAATATTTGTAATATAACTAATGTCAACTAAAAGAGAGAGTGACATAATGATGATGATTCCTTGCCCTAGACAAAGGACCAAAACCTGAATTTTTTCCACTTTGCTCTTTTACCATCAGTCATTGTTAACTGAGCACCACCTGAAAGTATAAACATAAAATTCTACTTATGCATGAATCAATAAGAACATTGGCCAACTGGTTGTTGTCCTTCATTCTCAAAGAGGATCATTATGTCAGTGTCAGAGTCAAGTACAATGTATCAGAATGACTGATCTGAACACTATGAAATTGGAATATTCTACCACAAGTTGGGCACAAGTAGGACATGTGACCATTTGGGGTGGATTTTCTAAATTTGGATATTTCTTATTTCTTTTGAGCTCCTTCAAGCCTGCTTTGCTCATAGAGTACAGAACCTTCTTTGATGAGGATATGACATGGTAGGCAAGTCCTGTGCTAGTGTGTCCCATATCATATAATCAACTCCAACTCAGAGAAACTGAACCTGGATCCTTGCTCTGTCATCCTACATACTAGCTTGTGCGAACTTAGAGTATTGTCATTTGCCTCTCTTGTATAAGAAACCCAATAAAGTAGCTTCCAACGACTACCTGTAATTTCATAACCAAGATCAATATCTTCCTAGATGTCTTTGCATCTAATAAAAAAGATTAAATATTTAATCTCCCCTCAAAAACAATTTTGCTGCAATCAACTTTGAATCATCCACGATTGGTTGTTTCTTTGGCATTTCACTGGTATAGTTACTGTTTTGCTTCAAACTTATTTTCATTCCAACCAGTTTTGTGTATTTATTCCACATGTGACTTAAAAGTTCTATGTACCTGGTACCTAGAAAAATAATCCACTTGATTTTGGCTTTATAATGCTATAAGAATTATGTGATCTAAGATCCTGAACTTTTCACCAGAAGAGTTCTTTTCAAAAAAAAGAGATTTCATAATATTATCTTTTCTTCATTAAAAAAAATAGAAATATTAGGTGAGTTCCTCACCTAATAGAGTTGCATCTAATAATGTAATAAGAACTATTAGATTTGGAGTCAGGGGAACTAGGTTCAACTTGGTCTTAGATTTCTTGTCTGTAAAATAAAGTTCTTGAACTAGTTGTCCTCTAAATTCCCTTCCAACTCTAAAATCATGATGCTATCTGTTATCGTAAGGGGAGAGAAGATATCTCTGTTCTATATAAGTAGCAAAGCTATCCAGTTCCAAGTACTTTAAAAACAGATATAGTTATTGTAATGACAACTAGGTTGAGTAGCTTTCCAACTTCTGGGAATTTTCATATTTTAAGAACGCTGAGAATACTATTATTGAAATCAAGGCATAAAATTTGTCATGACAAATCATAAATTATTTGGGGGGATATCTGCAATATTGCATGTATGGCTTCCTGAACTTTTAATATATTTCCTTAAGGTATTATACTAAGTATAACTTGGGACAGCTAGGTTACATAGTGGATAGAGTGCCAGGCTTAGATTCAGGAAGACCTGAGTTCAAATCTGGCCTCAAATACTAGCAGTGTAACCAGAGGCAAGTCAGTTAACTCTGTTTACTTCAATCTCATCATCTATAAATTGAGAAGGAAATTACAAACCATTCTAGAATCTTTGTCAAGAAAACCCCAATTGGGGTCACAAAGAGTTGGACACAACTGAAATGACTGAAAAACAACAAAACAAAAAAAAATCATAACTCTCTGAATTTACTCCACCCCAAAGCAATTCCTTAGTGTTAGCATACATCACACAGAAAAATAAAAATCCACATAATGAATCTCACCTTTCTTTCTTAAAAAATAGCAAATGCAAGATGTCAAGTTTCTAGAAAATAAAAAAAAAATCTTATATTTGCAAAGTATTCCATTTAGCTGTTATAGCTAATTGAATTATCAATGGTAATGGACATAGAACATAGCATTGTCTCCCTTCCTTGATTTTTATCACTTTTTCTTACTTAAACATATTCATACTGGAAAGACTGTCAGGGATAATTAGAGTGAGTGTTACAGCTGAGGTCTAGAAAACTCTGTTGAAATAGATCGATCAAGAGAAAACTAGACAGAAATGGAGCATATTAAAATAAAAATAAACAAACTGAGGCTTGAAGATTTATTCAATAGGTTGGTACGATGGCTTTTATATCCTCTTCATGGTTCTTCTACTTCAATTAAAGTGATCAAAATTACTTAGGCTCTCTAGTTGTTGTCCAATTCGCTGTATTCAGAGCATATCAGGAATTTTTCTGAATGTGGTTCACTTCCTTTTTCTTATATAGTGAACCACTCTCAGAAACCAGTGCTCCTAGGAACACCATAACACATACCCAGAGCAAATAGCAACTAATTTATTTCTCCTTTATGGGATTTTTTTCCTTTTCTCAGAGAATCTGAGCACAAGTATACTTCTTATCCTTCACTGAAATGGTGTTATGCCATACCTTCTAACCAGTTTTTAACACTTCAATCTAAGAAGCAATCTGACTTCATAACTCATCACTTAAATGGAACTACTTCCTCCAAAGTTATCAGTGATCACACAATTGATAATTTTTATGCTTTTTCTAAATCCTCATCTTCCTGTCACTGCTGAGCAGCCCTTCTTTCTAGATATTCTTTTCCCTCCTAGGTTTCTTAACGCTCCTCCTTTTTTGATTGTTGTACTTGTCAGAATATTTATCTTTTCTCCCTTTTGTCTCAACATCTTTAGCACAGTGTCTAAATGTGGGAGTTCTCAAAGGCTCTGCCCTGAGCTGGATCCTCATCTCTTAGCCCTTTATTCTCTCTTTTTTGTATTCTCTTCAGCTTCCATAAACTTAATTATTAAGTCTATTATTATTATTATTATTATTATTATTATTATTATCAAGGATACAACTGAAAAAAATCTCTATATGAATTTATAGTCTCTTTTCTGAGCTTCAGGATTGAAAAAACAATTTCCTAATGAACATTTTAAACTGAAGTTCTTGGAACTTCTCAAACTTAACCAGCTAAAACAGAACCACTCAGTTCCTCCTTCCCCAGACTCTGCATTTTAAAAAGCATTTTCCTATTTATGCTAAAACCACCACCATTATTCTGATCTCTGAACATTTTATGTACAGTGTTATCTTTAATACCTTACTCTCCTTTACCTCACAAGATCCTCAATTTGTCAAATCTTGCCTTTTCTATCTTTCTAGAATCTTACATTCAAATCTGTGTCATGTGATCACACAGTCACCACCTTATTTCAGACTCTCATGACCATTCGCCTAAATATTGATTATTGTTCTCCCTATATTAAGAATATCCTGGGGCGGCTAGGTGGCATAGTGGATAAAGCACCAGCCTTGGAGTCAGGAGTACCTGGGTTTAAATCCAGTCTCAGACACTTAATAATTACCTATCTGTGTGGCCTTGGGCAAGCCACTTAACCCCATTTGCCTTGCAAAAAAAAAAAAAAAAAAAAAGAATATCCTAAACAAAACAAAGTGATTTCCCTTAACTACAAATCTATTTGACTCTCCTAATTAATAAGCCCTAAAGGTCCCCTATTTCCTCTAAGATAAAAGATGAACTCTATCTTTTAAAATCAATCATGACAGTTCAATCTTTTCTCTAATGATTATCTTTTTTGCCTCTTCTGACACTTGATAACCCAGACATACCAATCTCCATAACATTATCTCCATAACAGAATCTGTGTTTTGCACTCATCTTCCACACCTCCAGAATACACTCTTTCCTCATCTCTAATTCATAGCAGTAAGATGCAGTATAAGCACTATTTTCTACCTGTGAAGTCTTTCTTTCCATTCCCCAGCACTGTTGACCTACCTAGCTAATTTTATTTTTCAACTCCAGCATTTGCTTTATAATCATTCTGTATAATCTTGGATATATTTGTTTGGGGCCATTCAAAGAACATAAGCACTTCCAAATAGTTGGGATTTTTTTCTATTTTTTCTCTCTATATCCCCAATACTTATCATAATGTCAGGACTCAAGAAAGTCTTGTTCATGCTAAGGTTTGAAAAGATAGACTATTTCATTTCATTCTCACAACAACCCTGTGGAAAATTAGTTTTATAGAGGTTAAACTCCTTTCCCAGGGTCCTACAGATCTAAATATAGATAGTAGGACTTGAACTCATTTTTTCTCTCCAGAGTCCAATGTGTAATTCACTTAACCAGCTAATTATTTTGCAAAGACAATATATATTCACACATATTGATAAGTGATCAATTTCTTTATAATGAGAATTAAATATGCTAATATATTTCAGACACATGAAATTTAAGGCAGTAAATATCTGATAGATTGCTTAGAATTACAACACAATAGAATGAGAGACATATAAACTTGCTTTTAGTGAAATAGTTGTGAAAGTATTCTTAGGTTTAATACCTTAATTTCAGCACTGTTGATGATTTTCTTATACTCTCCAACTCTATCTCTCTACAGACACCATCTGTGGAATGAAAGGACATATAAAGAAATATAAACTATATATGTTCTGTAGCCTCTCCAACTTCTTATTTATTGCTAAATTTTCAAGAAATTAATAAGGTAGACATTTGCTTACACTGCATGATCTGTGAAATTGATTACACATGTAGGGGTTCCATTTCTAATCAATAATTTCAGTGCTTTGGGGGTCTCATTTTTCCAGTAGCAGATGAAAATCTATTTATCTTTAGTGAATAGAAAATATGATTCTCACATCTATTTTTTAACCTAAAATCTTTATTATAAACATTTGAGACATCATTAAGGCCAGCCTTTGGACTTGTCAGATAATAATAAAAAGAATTATATTTCTGTATTTCTGTCTACATTTATAAATTCCGTATCAATATTCAAACCCAGCATATGTTTTTTTTGGGTATATATACATATATATATATATATATATATATATATGTGTGTGTGTGTGTGTGTGTGTGTGTGTGTATTAATTATGCTTTTTGGCTTTGGGTGTAGTTTAAAGAGTTATATCCACTGATAGATCTTCTTATGCTCAGTAAACTGGTGTTTTCTGAAATTTTAACTTCCAGCTCACAGTCCTGTTAGTATTTTGGTGACCTGTGTCATTGCTCAAGGGCATTCCATCTACTTCTTGAAGTTGTCTCAGTAACCTGATAAATTCTTTGGCTTCTAGGCCATTTACAATTAGACTGTATTGCTTAAGGCCATGTTTCATAGATCTTTCCCAACTTCAATTTGTATTTCTGAACATCAATTTTTATATAGGAGTTACATAAAGATCCTGAGGTCATCTATTTCACACACATGAGTAGTCTAGCCATTGGATTTTGAGGAATATCATAGCAATCCAAAGTGACAGCATAACTTTTGGGACATTTGTTGGTGATAATTTTTTTTCTCTATTAATTTTCAGTAAAGCTTTCAGGTAGCATTAAGAGAATTGTTCATGTTTGTGTTTGTCTGCATCTTTGTGTATGTGCAGAAGGTTCAGATTCAATAATCTTTGAAGATAGAGAGCACCACTAAAATACAGAGGTTTAGTTTCATGTAGAGTCTGATGACAAATTGATGTCACCCTGTCCCATAATTTTTTATCTTGCTATATGTATATATATATATATATATATATATATTGACCTTTCTGATTTTATTATTTATTTGTTTTTGTTGATTATCATATCATTGGAAAATGAAATTCTATGCAAACAAAATTCACTGGCACCTGCATTTTCAATGAAAGTTAGGTTGACTACATGAATTTCCTACTTAGTATATGATTTCATTGTCTTTCAGAAACAGAAATGCTTCTTGACCTTAATGTTTGCAATGTGATATCTGATTTTTTGAACATCTTCTTGAGTATATTTGTGACAGTCTTGGGTCCTATTTTAGGAGTACATGGATTAAATAGTAGCCATCAGGTTACTATTTTGCTCCTGGTTCAAATAGTATAGAGTTTCATAGTAATAGCATAGTGATAGTCAGTTTTAGTTGTATGATTATTGGAAAGTTTCTTAATTTCCTTTATTTTAATTTTGCTTACCTATGAAAATAGATGGCAATATCCAACAATTAACCCAATCTAATTAACAATTATGTTGTTAATTGGTGTTATTACCATTATCTTAATATCGTTTCCTTTGTGGCAGAAAAGAGAGAGCCCTCTGGTCAGTGGCAAATGACTTGGGCATACCATATCAGCTATTTGTCTTTATATAAATCAGTTAATTTCTCTTAGACTTCAGGTTTAAAAAAAAAACAAAAATCAAAAAGTAAAAAGCCCTGTTGCAGTTCTGCTGCAATTATGTGACCATGATAACTTATTTAAGCCCCTTGGGCCTTTGCTTCTTATCTTAAAAAATGTCATTGGGTATAGCCAGATGTCATAGTGTATAAAATTCTGACTCTGCATTCAGGAGGACTAAAACTCAAATCTGACTATACACCCTTACTAGTTATGTGATTCTGGGCAAGTCATTTAATCCTGATTGCCTCCAAAAAACAAACTATTTTTGTCCATGAACTGCAAATATCTGCTCTATCATGGCATAGTCTGTGATTCTGAAATATGCCTTCTCTATCCATTCAACCAGTATTATTAGCTAGCTCATACAGGAATAGTCTGGTGGAGATTGTGCCAATATTGGGGAACAAAGAGACATTAGCTAGGATTATTAACAGGAGAATCCAGAGTTCAGTTTCTAAAGCTATGATAATAGCAATGTGCTAGACTCCATCAGCAAGACTGAAAGGAGCTAAACTCTCTTAGAAAAGGCTAGCAAAAGAATACAAGGCTTGAAATGCTTCTCATAGAGGGATAAGAATGAGGGGGAATTAATATATTTCTATCTATCTATATATCTATATATCATTTTAGCTTCACCAAAGTACTTACTCAAGATCAGTGACAAATCATAGAGCAAAATTTAATTTAACTCTATATTGGCTATATAAGTTTGCAAGACATTATTAGCTAGGTCAGTTAAGAACTGCATACATATTCTGTATCTGCTAACTTGTTATCTTTGCAACATTGGTCAAGTAATATTTCTTCCTTTGACCTCAGTTTCTTTGATTATAAAATGAGGTGTTATATGAGATGGCCTCTACAGTCCCTTGAAACTTTATATTTTTGTAATCCTATGATGAATGATTTAAATCTTTACTCTTATTTCTATCTGTGTGACTTTGGACAAATCACATAATTTCTCTGGGCTGCCTTTTTTTAATATAATGGGCAAACTACCTAATTTTTTTATTGAGTCTCAATAGTATAACCTAAAATTTAATACTTAAATTCATTAAAATTTTTAAAATATGAACTATAAGCCATCTTCTGTTTATTTTTATTGGCATGAAAAATAGTTTTGAATTTGAACTAGTTATGCAAATATGTTAGAAAAAGGATTTTAATTAAATAAAGTTGGTTTATTCAGAATGAAATAAATGAATGATTTTTACTTCTGTGCATGCTTTAATCTAAATAATTGTGATTTGAAATGATTATTTTGAAATTTATAACATGAAATTCATTCTCATGCACTGTGACCTTGGATAATTAATTAAATTAACAATATAGATAATACATAGTCATGATGCTAAAATATACACACTCAAAATAACAATAAAAAATCTTAAGTTGGAAAAGTTTCACTGCAGATTAGCTTTTTATCTTTATTTTTGTTGTAAAATTCATCCCTTCAAGGCATATTTTTTCAAGTACAGCTTATCCTGGATCAATGCAGAAGCATGGTGCAATATTAAAAACAAACAAACAAACAAATAATGACAGAATATTAGGCAATTCTGGTAACTAGTCTTAGTTTTCTTACGAATTAGCTGTATGATTTATGTTACTACCCCTCTGAGACTATTTCTTTTTCTTTAAATTTGGGAATAATCCTATATCACCTAATATAAGGTTGTTGTAAAATTCTAATGAGATAATTTGTATAGAATTGATTCATAGACTTTTAAACACTACAAATCTGAAGTATCATTCTATTGAAAAGTGATGCTACTGGAAAAGATCAGTGTCCTTGCCTCAAAAGAATAATGTTTTTATTAAAAATTCTTTCTACCTTGCACACAACTAATGACTATCCATGGATATGATGGGTCTGCCACTGCTATTTTCAGTCCATGGCAGTCTTTATTACTTTATTTCTTAGAATTATGTTTTTATGTATTTCATGATCAAATTATTACCTCTAGTGCCTACTGTATTCTTAGGCTATTTTAGGCACTTTGAGAAATTATATTGAAATGGTTCCAAAAACTGTCATTTACTTTACTGAAATACTATATTCCTACTGGTACCCAAGAATCTGATAGAGAAAAGACTAGTGAGATCTGGAAATAACACAGCAAACACTGGTTTAGTGCTTCCCACTTTTTTTTTTAATTTGGTTAAAATCATCCTCCTCCTCTCTTGAGCAAACTTGCTTCTTGAACATTTGACTATGTTCACACATGATAAGTCCAAGTGGAGAACTGAAAAATTATTATTTTAATAATCTCATGCATGACAGACATGTCCCCTTTACTCTCTTACTTTACCTCCTTTGAAAAATGGGAGGACTGACTTGGAAAAATCTTTAAATTTACTCCACTTATATTTTTTTAATGACCATGTGATCATTGGTGCCAGGATTGTCTGGTTTTGAATTGTACGTTTCTTTTCCTTCTTAGCAATGATAAAGTACATGTGGAAGTCTCCTATGTGACCAATGATAACAATGTTCATTTATTCACCATTGAATGTCTTACCAGAGAAACCTATTCACAATAGTGGGGGGTTCAATAACAAGAAGAGGAATTAAAAGCCATAAGTCCAGAGCCATGGAACAATTAATAGTCTGAGACTTTCTCTATAAATAAAGAAATCATATAAGGGCTTAAGCATATGAAGGAAAGCAGGTAGTTACCAGAAAGTTAATATAAAATTTGGTTTCATCATAAGGAACAAGACAAGAATCAAGTAATTAGAATTGTAAGTAGAAGGTCAAAAAAGGACTAGCAGCAAAGTAGAGTTGATCTTGGATGGCTGTATCATGGATTTTTGCAATATCTATTCTTTTCTCCTTCCCCAATAAATTGGTCCCTGAGTCAGGTGTGAGGTTGAACTTATGGGTAAGATTCAAATAGTCACAGAAGCAGGTCAAGAAAGATTTCCTTGTAATGAATTGTCACTACTCAGTGTGAATAAAACCATGTTCTTAAGTCACACATGACTTAAGGGAAAGAGATAACCAAACTTTTAAAATCAGTTAATGGATTTTTAGGTGTTATTCTGAATAATCCTGAATACCAAAGTTACCTTAAATTTATATTCTATTGTAAAATGTATATGTTTTGTGACAGTTATAATGACAACTACTTATTTTGATAGTTCATGTTTACCAAGTGATTTACATGTATTATCTCATTTGATCTCCATAAAAATTTCCTACCATATGACCTTGAGCAAGTTGTTTAATTTTGGGGGCTACAATTTTCTTGAATTTTAAATTATGTGGTTGGATGAAATTAATTTTAAGGTCATTTTTAACTTTAGAGTAATGACCCAATGAACATCCCTGCCAAGTATTACTTGCTTCAATATATCCATCTTAAAAATGAGGACTTGCCAAAGGTCAAATAGCAAATAAGTGTCTGAGATAGGATATAAAGCCAGGTTTTTATTATCCCCCTTCAATATATTCCTCAGAAGCATTTTTTCTTCTAGTTTTATAGTTACATTCCCCTTTTCTTTAGGTTCCATAGCCCCAAGATTCAGGCTAAGGATTCTGACCTGTTTGGTTTGTCTTTTTCATTTCTAAGTCCAGGAAGTAGGGTTCCTGCTCATGACCTCAATCAGCAAAAACTTTGAGGTTCAAGATTCTCTGCCAAATGTTTCCACACTTACCCATGAGGGAAGCCTAAAGAAGTAAGAGTTTTGAGATAAAAAGTCAGAGGATTTTGAACTTAGAACTTGGTGGCTGTATGTTCAGAAGCTAAATAAATCTGAGAATAAAGAAAATAGAGAATAAAAAAACAGAATAAAATAGTATATAGGGAATTAAACCCATAGGAGTTGGGGGAAAATATTTTTTGTTCTTGCTCGACTTTCTGTTTTGTGTTTTGTTTTTGCAAGGCAATGGGATTAATTAAGGTCCCTCAGTTAGGCAATTATTGTTATTATTTATTATATAATTGTAATATAATATTATTATATAATTATTATTGAGTATCTATGGTCAGATATGAACTCAGGTCCTCCTGACTCGAGGACCCATGCTCTATCCACTGTACCACTGATGCTTTTCAAATAACTATTTTTTTCTAATGGGTAACATGAGAAGTAACACTCATTCTAAGTGAAACAAGAACCAGATTAAAATGGAATTAGAAAAAAATAAAAATACAACAAAACATTATTTAAATTGCAATTTAAAACAAGTCATTATGGGGTCTCTAGGGATTCTTACATAGTAGTACTTATGCTTATTTGAGTTAGACAGCTCTGACTAATATAACTACTAAATAGCTAAATGCTACTGGGGTGCTGACAATCCCTTAAAATTGGAGAAATATAATTCATTGAATATTAAAGTAATAACAAAGAAAAGACATCATTTGACCTCCTATTGTATAACCTGAGGGAGGTTGCAGTTTAACATATCTTGCATTCAAGTACTGGTAGCCAAAGTAGTCACTATTACAACAGAAAATTTAGAGTTAAATGGAACTGAAGAAATCTCTTCATTGAATCTCTTCATTTTACAAAGAGGAAACTGAGACTTATGCTGCTTAAATAAATTGTCCATATGCAAATAGAAAATAAGTACAAAAGAGATTATTGGAATCCAAATCTTCCTGACTCTATGGTCAACATTTATCCCCAAATGCTTGTACTATGGAGATGAGTGGAGGACAGGGTGAACCTCAGTAAATATGAAATATTTTATTTCTAGAGACGTGGACATTTGAGCTATGATTGGTGGCTGAACTTTTCTGCCCCATAACTGTTAACCTAAGATACATGAATAAATTCATGTTCCTTTTATATTATTACCAGTCTTGGTAACCTTTATAGGGTTGAGGGGAGAAATACTTTGGAGTAATACTATATAATATCACAGATGGGTTAGACTAGATGACCTAGGGGACCTGAGGTCCACCATTCTCCAAATATGTTATTTTCAGAAAATTACTCTTGTACTATGGGAATAACTTGCTTAGGTTAAAGGAAAGTCCAAATAAAGAAGGAATTGGATGGTCTGTGGTTGTGGTTTTGTATTATCACTCTCTAAGAGTACTCTATATTTATATCATCTTGATGAAATGAATTATAGTCAAAATGCAGATCTGATTCATCAATAAAATTGCTTCATTCTTCTGTTAGTTGATACATGGAGTTTTTTCATAAAAGATCTGGATGAAATATGAGAAAAAAGCTTTTTTGGAGAGTACTTTTGAAACTAGAATGAGAAATTGATGTAGATTTTGAAAAGAAAAGCAAAAGAAAAAATATATTACTGAGCATACGCATGAGGCATGGACCATAACAAGTTATATAATTTTACCATCCCATTGAACATTAATAAAACTCTAATAAAACCAGATCATCACTGATATTAGTTCACATAAAAATTAATGATAAGTACATAATCATCAATTCAATTAATAAGAATAGAACCTAATTACTAAATAATCATTATGAAATATAGTTGTTTCCATGATTGTTGCTTCTTTATATTCATTATATAAATTGAATTAAAAAAAGATCTAAATATGTTGCCAAGGAAACAGCTATAATTAATTGGAGAGTCAAGACTAGATAAAATATGTATATTCACTCTAATTCTCTGGATCTAGAAGTAACCTTTTTCTTCATTCCCTTACACTTCACTCTAGGCAAAAGAACCATTATCTAAAATTCTACCTCGATAAGAATTTGTCGCCTCTATGTGATTCCAGATGATGATCTCTTCTCCTTGAAGATAAGGAAGGAGAAAATTGATGTTTAGACTTTATAAAAATGACCTATGTTTGTCCTGTGAGATATATTTAGTTTGTACTTAACATATTATTTTAAACTTAATTTATATTTGTAATTTAAAATATGAATTTATATATAATGGTAAATCAAGCATAATTCACATTTAAAACATTATTTTCCTAATTTTGTTCAATTGCTTCAGTCATGTTCAAGTCTTTGTAACCATATTTGGGATTTTCTTGACAAAGATACTGAAGTGGTTCAACTTCCAGGATAAATGTTTGAGTTGTATAAGATTGCTGACTGAAATTCCTAAATTTCTATGTTACTAGAAGTCAGAAGATTCTAAATGGATGATAATCAAGTGCTTTTGATGCCAGACCAGATCCCTCTTCCATTGGCTATATCATGTCTTTTTCAGAAAGATTTGATTTATTTTGAGTTTTACAATTTTCCTCTAATCTTACTTCCCTCCTCCCACACCCACAGAAGGCAGTCTGTTAGTCTTTACATTGCTTCACTGGTATATATTGATCTAAGTTGAATGTGATAAGAGAAAAATCATATACTTAAGGAAGAAAACTAAAGTATAAGAGATAGCAAAATTAACTTAGGGTATTTTTCCCCTAAGTTAAAAGTAATCATCTTTGGTCTTTGTTTAAACTCCACAGTTTTTCTCTGGATATAGATGGAATTCTCCATCGCAGACAGTGGAAAATTATCCCTGATTGTTGCACTAATGGAATGAGAAGATCCATCAAGGTTGATCCCCACCCCAATGTTGCTGTTATGGTGTACAATGGTTTTCTTGTTCTGCTTATATTGCTCAGCATCAGTTCCTACAAATCCCTCCAGGCTTCACTGAATTCCCATCCCTCCTGTTTTCTACTAGAATAATAGTGTTCCATGGCATACATATACTGCAGTTTGTTAAGTCATTCCCTAAATGAAGGACATTTACTTAAATTCCAATTCTTTGCCACCACAAAAAAGGCTGCTATGAGTATTTTTGTACAAGTGATGTTTTTATCCTTTTTCATAATTTCTTCAGGATATAGATCCAGTAGTGGTATTGCTGGATCAAAGGGTATACACATTTTTTTTTACCTTTTAGATGCAATTCCAAGCTGCTCTCCATAAAGGTTGGATGAGTTCATAGCTTCAGCAACAACGTATTAGTGTTCCAGATTTCCTGCATCCCTTCCAAGATTGATCAATGTCCTTTCTGGTCATATTGGACAGTATGAGAGGTATGACTTGGTAACTCAAAGATGCTTTAATTTGCATTTCTCTAATAAATAATGATTTAGAGCAATTTTTCATATGAATAGAAATCACTTTGATTTCCTCATCTGTAAATGCTTTTGTGTATCCTTTGACTATTTGTCAGCTAGGCAATGGCTTTTTTACTTTTGAAAATTTAAGAAGGGTGCGACAGGAGAAGAGCCTCTCCTGGATTTTCTCTCCATAATATTTCAAAAATCATAAAATTATGACTCCAACTAAATTTTTGAGAGACAGAATCCACAGAGAGATCCAGTGAAGCACATCTCCAGACCAAGATAACCTGGAAAATAATGGAAAGTCTCCACTCCATGGGGTTAGAAGGATGACCCCCTAGAGTGAAGGAACTTCAGCCTCTAGGAGGCAGTCCCAGGGCACATTGGAACCCAAGTGGGCAGTTTCCTGACCTATACCTGGGAGAGCACTGAGCACAACTTGCAAGATCAGCAGGGGTACCACTGCCAGAGTGAGCACGTGAAGCCCAGCCTTCAGGGGACTCAGCTAGCAGCAGTGGTGGCCATGGCAGCCCAGATCCCAGAAACTGAAGCAGGCAGAGCCAGAAAGCAGGAGCCCCTGCAAATGAACTTTGAGTGTTCAGCCTACCAAAGGTAGGGGAGTAGAGAGACTTCAGATGTCTGTCCTCTATACCTGGAACAGGACTCTAGGGCTCTGACCACATTAAGATCTTGATAACAGTCTAGGGTCCTCATAGAAGAGCAGCCCCCACCCACCTCGTGGCAGAGGGGGTGCACTTGTGGTCATTCACATACCAGGAGGGAAGACAGAGCTTCACACACTGAGATCCTTGGAGTGGGGGTGTCCCAATAATATTCAAAAGCTCAAGAAGCACCCCCAAACCAGGCACAGGCTGGGGAAATGAGTAAAGAGAGAAAAAGGAGGAACACCACTGAGAAATACAGTGTCAGGGCAGCTAGGTGACACAGTGGATAGAGCACTGGCCCTGTAGGTAGTAGTACCTGAGTTCAAATCCAGCCTCAGACACTTAATAATTACCTAGCTGTGTGGCCTTGGGCAAGCCATTTAACCCCATTACCTTACAAAACCCTAAAAAAAAAAAAAAAAGAAAGAAATACCGTGTCTATGATCCTAAGAAGGATCAAAATTCTCAATCTGAAGATGAGGAAGTACAAGCTTCTGCATCTAGAGACTCCAAGCAAAATGGAAATTGGGCTCAGGCTATGAGAGAGCTCAAAAAAAAAAAAGCTTTTGGAAAATCAAGTGAGGGAGATAGAAGAAAAATTGGGAAAAGAAATGAGAGTGATACAGGAAAAAACATGAAAAAGAAGTCAGCAGCTTAGTCAAGGAGATCCAAAAAAATGCTGAAGAAAATAGCATGTTAAAAACCAGTATAGGTCAAATGGATAAAACAGTTCAAAAAGTTATTGAGGAGAAGAATGTTTGTCTGTGCAAAAGTTTTATTATTTCATGTAATTAAAATTATCTAATTTGTTTTAATGATGTTCTCCAGCTCTTCCTTGTTCATGATAGGTTTGTTATTGATGTAATTTATTATACTTACAGTTCTCCTAACATTGAACCAACCCTGCATTCCTGGGATAAATTCTACTTGAACATAATGTATTATCCTTGTTATAACTTGGTGTAATCATTTTGCTAAGATTTTATTTAAGATTCATCAGGGAGATAGGTCTATTCTTTTCTTTCTCTGTTTTAACTCTTCCTGGTTCAGGTATCAGCATCATATTTGTGTCATAGAAAGACTTATGTAGAGTTCTGTCTTCACCTATTTTTCAAAAGAGTTTATATAGAATTGGAAGCAATCGTTCCTTATATATTTGACAGAATTCACTTGTGAATCCATCTGTTCTTGGAGATTCTTTCTTAGGGAGTTCAATAACGGCTTGCTGAATTTCTTTTTCTCAGATTGGGTTATTTAGTTGTTTAATTTCATCTTTATTTGATGTGGGCAACTTATATTTTTGTAAATATTCATTCTTTTCATTTAGATTGTCAAATTTATTGGCATAGAGTTTGGCAATATAATTCCTGAATTATCACTTTAATTTCCTCCTCATTGTTGATGAGTTCACCTTTTTCATTTATGATACTAGCAATTTGATTTTGTTCTTTCTTTTTTTAATCAAATTGACCAGAGGTTTATCAATTTTATTTGTTTTTTCATTAAATGAACTCTTGGTTATGTTTATTAGTTTAATGTTTTTCTTGCTTTTGATTCTATTAATTTCTCCTTTAATTTTTAGAACTTCTAATTTGGTATTTATTTAAGGGGTTTTAATTTATTCTTTCTCTAATTTTTTACTTGCATATTTAGTTCATTGATTTCCTTTCTCTCTAATTTATTCATGTAAGCATTTAAACATATATCCCCTGAAAGCCACCTTGAGTGAATCCCATAGGTTCTGCTATGATGTTTCATTATTGTCAATATCTAGGATGAAATAAATAATTCTTTCTATAATTTGTTGTTTGATCCACTCATTTTTTTAAATGAGGTTATTTATTTTCCAATTAGTTTTGGGTCTATATCTCCCTATCCTAATAAGGAATATGATTTTTTTGTATTATGATCTAAGAAAGATTTATTCACTATTTCTGCCTTTCTGCAATTGATCATTAGGTTTTTGTAACCTAGTACATGGTCAATTTTTGCATAAGTGCCATGTACTACAGAAAAAAAATATTCCCTTCTATTCCCATTCAGTTTTCTCCATAAGTCTATCATATCTAGGTTTTCTAACAATCTGTTGACCGCCTTAACTTCCTTTTTGTTTATTTTATGATTAGATTTATCTAAATCTGAGAGTGGGAGGTTGAGGTCTCCTACTAGTAGAGTTTTGCTGTCTATGTCTTTCTGTAGATCTCTCAATTTCTCCTCTAAGAATTTGGATGCTATACATTGGGTGCATACATATATAGTACTGAAATTACTTTATTATCTATGATACCTTTTAGGAGGATATAGTTTCCTTTCTTATCTCTTTTAACACTATTTATTTTTGCTGCTGCTTTGCTGAAATATTGATTTCTACCCCTGCTTTTTAAACTTAAGCTGAAGAAAAATATATTTTGCTCCATCCTTTTAAATTTTTACTCAATATGTATCTCTCTGCTTCAAATCAGTTTCTTGAAAGTAGCATATTGTAGGATTCTGGTTTTTAATCCACTCTGCTATTCAATTACATTTTAAGGGAGTGCTATTCTGAATCACAAAGTTATAATTACTAGCTCTTTAATGCCCTCTTTGCTATCTTCCCTCTGTTTCTATTTCCCCCCTTTTTCACTTTATCCATATTCCTCAGTATTTTGTTTCTGAATACTGCCACCTTCAGTGTTTTTGCCCTCCTATATCACCCTCCCTCTCCCCTTTCTTTCCCCTTTCTATTTTTGCCTTCTTCCTTCCCTTCCTTCTGTTACTTCCCCTTTTTCTCTCCTTCCCCACCCCACCCCCTTTTGCCCTTTTAAGACTTGGAAAATAAGTTTCTTAACTTAAGTAAATGTGTATTTAAGTTAACTTTAAGCCAAGTCTGATGAGAGGAAGATTCAGGTGCTTCTCACCTCCTCACTTGTTCCCCTCTATTGCAATAGGTGTTTTGTATCTCCTAATGTAATGAGATTTGCCCCATTCTATCTTCTCCATTCTCTCATGCCCTTCCTGTACCCCCTTTTTGCAGAGGTATTGTTTTTAAATCATTCTATATGAGTCACAGAAAAGTCATGTTTCCATCACTTCTGGCTAAGTATATTCTCTCTAATACAGTTTCAGTTCTCAAGAATTATCAGATTCTTTCTCCAAGATGAGGGTATAGCCAGTTTCTGGATAGTATTTTTTTTTACCCTTTACCTTTTTTTTAACTTTTTCACGTGTCTCTTGAGCCTCCTGTTTGATATTCAAATTTTCTATTTAGCTCTATTATTTTCATCAGGAAATGTTGAATGTCTCCCATTTTGTTAAGTGACCATCTTTTCCCCTGGAAGGTAAGGCTCATCTTTGCTGGGTAGTGTATTCTTGACTGCCTTCCAAGCTCCCTTGGTCTTCAGAATATCTCATTCCACACCCTTCAATCCCTTAATGTTTATGCAGCCAAGTCCTGCATAATCCTTACTGTGACTCCTTGATATCTAATTTTTTTCTTTCTGACTGCTTGCAGGATTTTCTCTTTCATCTGATAGTTCTGGAATGTGGCCACAGCATTCCTTAGAGTTTTCATTTTAGGATCACTTTCCGGATGGTATCAATGTTTTCTTTCAATAACTATTTTGTCCTCTGGTTCCACAGATCAGGCAATTTTTCCATCACTAAATCCTGTAATAATAAATCCAGGCTTTTTAACTCTTCAGTGTTTTCAGGGAGACCAATAATTTTCAGGCTGTTCCTTCTCAATCTATTCCAAGGTCAGATGAGGTATTATACATTTTCTTCTATTCTTTTGATTTTTTTTAACAGTCTCTTGCTCTCTCATGAAGTCATTTATTTCCACAGACTCCATTCTTTTTTTAGATAAGAATTTTCTTCATTTACCTTTTGCAATTCCTTTACCATTTTGTCAATTCTATTTTTGTAAGAGTTTTCTATTTGACCAGTTGAGATTTTGAGAGCATTACTTTCTTTTTACATTTGCCCAATTGAGAATCAGAGAGAATTATTCTCATTTTGTATTTGTCCAATTGTATTTTCCAAGGATTTGTTTTCTTGTTGCAAGATGTTAATTTGCTCTCCCAAATGATTTTTAAACTCCTTCCTAATTTCTTCAAGGAAGTCTTTCTGTGCAGAAGACCATATCATGTTCTCCTCAGAGTTTCTAGGTCTGTCTGACTTAGGGTCTTTATCTTCTAGGATTTTTTTCTATGGACACTCCTTTCTCTGGCCTTTCTTCATTTTCCTAAGACCTTGTGTTGGGGAGGGGCTGGTTCACAGAGGTTTGTTGTTGGGATCCCTAGAAACTTTACTCACTGGGTTTAGTAATTCCACATGGGCTGGCCAGTACAGGCACTGGTTGCTTTTTCTAGATTTTCTGTGACCTTGATTTAAGGTCCTCTCCCTTGGCCTGGAGGGGTAGTTGAAGCTGTTGAATACTTTTATATTTGATCAATGGTGGGCTTTGCCTATGGGCAAGGTAATTGTTGTCCCTTTTCACAGCTGAATGAACTTTACTGCTCACATCTGAGCCTGGGGCAGAGGGTGACTGTGATTGTGTTTGTTCTTGGAAAAGGCCTCAGTTAAAATGAGGATATGGACTCTGAGTTCCTCAGGACCAGATGAGCTCAAGCATTGATGTCTGCAACTCTCCTGCACTGGAACTTACCCTCCAGCCCTGCTGGCAAGCTTCAGAAAGTCAATACCACTACCAATTCCTCTGTTCCCCAGTTGGCCCCCACCCCTGCAGGCAGATTGGGGCAGTCCCCCTATCAGGCTCTCAGGCTTTCACCCTGTCCTGTGCTCCTGTGCCCAGCCTCACTCATGGTCCTGGAAGACAGACTTTGAGGTAGATGTTCTTCTCCTAGCTTCTCTTTCTAGGTTTTGTGGATCATATTTCTGTGAAGAGGTTTGCTTCATATTATTTATGAAGGAAGATCAGGAAACTTTAACACAGTGCCTGCCTTCTCTCTGTCATCTTGGTTGGAAGTCCATTGAATATTTTTGATTGTCTTCAAGCTGCTTTGTTGATGACAGGATTTCTAGCTCTGATAACATTGCTTTTCCCTTTTCTAAGACCTTGTTTTCACTATTTAATTTTGTTGATGCTTGGCCTTACTTGTGGAAGAGAAACATGACATCAACATAGTGATACTATGACATGCAAATTAATTTCATTTAAGTGAGAGAAGACTGTTAAAAGGTACCAGTCTCACTTCCTCTTCCAGAATTTTCTGTGTATAGTGGCTAGGTATGTATAAGGAATTCTGGAGATAGTCCTGGATGCATTGGGAGACCTTTGTCTTTTTTAACCTAATGTCTTAAATAGGTCTCAACTGGACAGAGGTATGTATGGTCATTCATTGATTAAATCTATGAAAGAAAGGCAAAATGTGGTGTCTTTAATTCAATTTAAAAAAATCAATCTGAGAAGGAAAGATCTTTAGGGTTTCTAACCAAAACAGAAACAAATTGCTATTCACATTCACTGTGATTCAGTTAGCATCTAAACAATGACCAAATGGAGTTAGCCTGGGACCTACTGTTGGTCATTCAATGAGAGAGGCAGAGTAATTTGGGACTGCTGAACCCCAAAATATCTTGCCTGGTTATCGGTGATCAAAATTTACATTCTTTTGGGCAAGTCTCAAATGTCATAGGGTGATGTCATCTTATTTAAAGCAAGAAGAAAATGAGAAACCTCAATTATATGCTTTTGAGGATGCTTAGTTGCCCTCCCTTACTCCTCCTTTTTATAGAGATTAAAACAAAAGTCCCAGGTGACTTAATACTCTAAATACTCTTGAATGGTGATTTCCAATCCTGTAATTTAAGAATTCTCAGTGTATTGCATCATGTACATGAAATATATTTATGAAATCTATAGATCTCTTCCTTTTCCAAAGAATATTTTAATTTTTAATTCATAAAATAGCATACATAATTAATTGTCTTTTAAAAGTTCATGAATTTAGTTAAAAAATAAAAACTCCTATTGCAGTGGTACTTGAACGTACCTTAATCCAGAGACTCGAACATTCTGAGAGACTTTGGAGTAGGGTAAGGAGTAACTGGGAGAGGTCTCAGGTTATAGAAGTTCTTCTGCATAGTAAGAGCAAGTCAAAGAGGTGGAGAATGTCTAGTCTGCAGGTCATTTGAAATGGCACTACCACAAAAACAACCTTAGGTGGAATTCAAAATTCGATAAATCTAAGAGTTCTTTTGGGGTGAATTAATTGAATGCTTGACCAATCATAGCAGGTGAATATTATAAATATACAAATAACCCTTGGCAGAAAAAGAAAGATTTCCCATCCCTGTTCTAATGCATGTTCTTTGGAACATATCTTAAAAAATCATCTCTTCTGCTTTGTCACAATACCTGAAATTGTTAATATTAGTCACCTATTTGGAGTCATTCAAATATGTCATACTGGGAAAGTAGTAATCTACACTGATATTGGCCTTTAGTGATTTTTCAATATAAAATGAAGAGATGACTTTTCTCCTCTTCAGAGCCACCTGAATATCCTATCTTTGATTTCATTCCCTGCCATCTTCTTCAGCAGAGTCACAATGCAATTATACCTTTCATGTATAGCTGTTTCTGAACATCAGTCTTTTTCTATCTTTTTCTTCCTTCTCTGCTATTTGCAAGTCTGTCCAACCCTCCCTCATCTTGGGGAAAAAAAATTACTAGACCATGCTCTCCTCATTTAAACATCTTATATCTCTCTGACATCATCATTCAAGTGAAACTGTTCTCTCCAATGTTTCCATGGATTGTTTAATTGCCTAATTTCTTTTCTGCTCAGGGTTGACCACTTTCTCTCTCTGAAAATTCTCTTATATGACTCTCTTTATTCTTATCCTTTTTGAATGACTACTTTTCCTTTTTCTTTGTTTTTATCTTATTTGAATGACTGCTTCCCTTTAAAGAAGGTCCCTTTTTTTGGTTATTATCTAAATCACAAATCCTAACTTTGAGTGTAGTACAAGGCTTTGGTATGGTCTTTTTTCCCTTTTTCTATATTTTGTTAACTAAATAAGGTCATTATTTCCTATGAGTTCCATTATAATCTATGTGCAGATGAATCCTGCATCCATATAGCTAGTTTTAGTGGATCTCAAGAGCTACATATGCACATCAACTGCTGCCTTTTGCATATTTTAAATTGGATCTTTCTTATGCATCTATAATTCAGTGTCCAAAAATGTACTCATTTTCTCTTTTCCCAAACCTACTTCTCTCCCAAACTTTCTTATTTCACTTGAGAGTAACCCTCAAGATTTAAACTTTTGTTATCTTTGATTCCTTCTTTCCTTTGACTCCATGGATTCCATTAGTTGCTTAATCTATTTATTTCTATCTATACAAATTTTCTTTCATCTATTTTATTTTCTTCATACACAGGACTCTCACTTAAATTCAGATTCTGTCTCTTTCCTGAACTCTTGCAATACCTTTCTAATTAGTGAATGTGACAAGTCCCTCCTTTGTTCATATCTTTCTCCAATCAGTTTCCAGACTAACTGAAGAAGAGAGAGATTTTGAGACAGAGATAATAATTAGGACATTATTGTGCAGACTTAAAGAAGACATCTCACCAAATCAATCTCCTACTCAATTAACTTCATTAACTTCATGTTGCTTCTGGTATCAGATATAATCTATATAGTGCAATGAATAGAAGCCTGGATCTAGAGTTAGGAAGCCTGAGGTAAAATGAAGCATCTGACAATTATTGGCAAATTGCTTGAGTACTATCTACTTCAGTAAAAGTGGTGATAATTGCACCTTCCTACCAGGGTTTGTGTGGGCAACTAATGAGATAATATTTTCTAAGGACAAATCCTTTCTCAGTTGGGTATATGAATTTTATATTATCATATACAAACAAAAATTTTAACCCACATCTAGTGTTTTCTTTAATTAATTATTCAAATCAAATACTTAGCTTTAAAAAAATCAAAGAAAAGTAATGGAAGGTGTGGGATATAATTGAGCCTTTGTACAAATCTCCAAAAATATTAAGATTAATTTGAGAGACCCAAAGTTTGCCTACTTTTTACTGTATCACAATACAGTCATTATTGTTGATAACAATCATTAAGAAAGATGATATTGAGGACCTAGTGTTTTATTTTGACTTAAGTATATAATTCTTAGCTACTTTTCCTGAGCACCCTGCTCTTTTGACAAACTGAAGGAGTTATTTTGGAGAGTGGAAGTATCCTCAATATTTGCTTCAATGAGTAATGATATAATATGCCCATAGAGTTCAGAGATTTAAACCAATACTATTCATTTGGAAAATAATGAAACCAAAACAGAATGAAACAAGTGTTCACAAAACTCTCCTGTGTTTTCAATCTAAACTTTTTTGCAACTGCAGCAAGATATCCCATGAAAACCAAATATAGTTCAAAATCAGAATCATATTGATTTTAACAAACAAAATGTAATTGAGCTAAAATTTCTAGATCTGCAAAAAGATATTAATAGATAACATGGAATGAATTCTAAACATATTGTTAATTTAAGAGTAAAAGGAAGGTTTGAGAGGTGAGATATTTTTGTTTTATATACAATTCCCTAAATATTCTGATGGATAGTCAATAAATATTTATTAAACATTTAGTGTGTATGTGTGTGTGTGTTAAGAAATTGTACTAAGTGCTTGAGATACACATATGAAAAAAAATAGACTACTCTTAAGTAATATGCAAACTAATGAGGAAAGACAATGCAAAAAAGAAACAGGAAAATGGCAGAGATAGGGACCTCTTTCATGGGTATGGTAGAAAGATAAGTCCCAGAACATTGCAACTAGGTAAGAAATGAGCTGTTCTGAGCTAAGTGCCTCCTTAGATGGAGGTACTGGAGTTAATGACTCCACCCTTCAGAGGTACAGAGGGTCAGTGATGTTTCAGAATGCAAGGCTGATGGGATCTTCTCAGAAAAGCTTTCTAGGGCATAGTGGAAAAACCATCAAGCTTTTGTGTTTAAATCCTCAAGTTCTCTAATGAATGAACACAGAAGCTTTAATAAAAGTTATTGAACTACTATTTATTTTTTTCTAAATGAGTCTATTTCAGTATGATATCAAAATACCTACTTTGGTTTAATCAGTTTATATAAAAACAAAACAAAACAAAAATGACTTGACAACTACCTAAGAAGTACCATTTTGCTCAAAGTCTGTTTGAAGAGATAAAATCCATGGGGACAGTGATGGTGGTGATTTCATCAATAAAGAAGATTCCTGATAGGGAACTTATGCTCTCAATGCAGATTTGTACTTTGGGGGGGGGGGGGGACAATTGGTACATTGATATGTTAAGTGACTTGCCTTAGATTACACTATCAATTAATGTGAAGGTTGAGATTAACTACAGATCTTCCTGATTATGAGGTCAGCTCTCTATTAATTATACTATGCTGCCTTCCTTTCATAATTATAAAAACACTGTCTAATTTTATTCCAGGCTTGAAAATATTAGAGGTGTACATGATAGACCTAAACTTCACAAGGTCATAGATTTAGAACCAGATAGTATCTCAGAGTTCCCCTAGTTCAATGCTCTCTGTTTACAGATAAAGAATCAAGTTCAAAGAAGACAAACTTACCTACCTGTCCAAAATCACTTTGGTTTTGAATAGCAGAGCTGGGATTTATACCTAGATCATCTGATTTCAAATCCAGTAATCTTTCCACTGTTCCTCCTTTCATCAGTTGTGAGTTCCTTAAGTACAGGGGGTGTTTTATTCTTAATTTTGTGTTCCAAATATAGTGCCCTGTTCATAGTGGATACTTAATGCTTTTTTTTTGATAATTGATTTGCACTTTGTTTCCTCCTAAATATAATTGATCAATTAATGAATTGCAATTAAATCTCTTTATATGAGACTCATGTTGTATATACTGTACACATGCAAGCTATGCATTGTCTATTTATGCAAACTTTGAAATCAAGCTCTTGTCACATTATGACAAAAGCTTCATAATTTAGTTTCCTACAAATTTTTTAATGTTAAGTATATACTAAAGATTTAAAAATAGTACATTGACTTTAAAAAAAGTATTGTAAACAAAAAACACATTTTTAATATCTTTACCATAAAATTTAGTTATTCAAGAGGACTTTCAGATAGTGGTAGATATTCCACTTAAGAACTGAAAGCTTTTCTGTATTTTTCAAAATCACTATTTTTCAGAAGCATCTCAGTTAATACTTAGGACAAATACTTCAGGCAACAAATAGATCATTAGAAGACCCAAAATACAGTGCGAATTTTTCTCTACTTTCTATATTATTTTCCCTAAGGTTTCTGAGTGACAAGAGACTCCTAACAAAATTAAAGTAAAAGAAGCTTCAAAAAAATCTTCTACCCACCAATTACTCCGTAAAAATGAACCTGGGACTTTTATAAACTATATATATGACAACAACAGTAGAAATATGTCATTCTTTCTGTAGATCTCTATAAGACATCAATCCTTTACTTTTTCTTCATACCTTAGAGTATAAATTTTAGTCAATGACTTTCATTTATCTTCTGAAACTTTTTATGAATATCTTGCCATGCTTGAGGAATATTGCAATGAAAATAAGGATAATAGCTATAATGCATATTGTTGTTTTATAAACATGCATATGCATGTGAATATGTACATTAATGATATGTATATGCATATGTATGTATATAAGAGCCTGTGTGTGTTTATATGCATATATATATATATATATATATATATATATATATTCATTTTTTGTTGTTTTTAGAGGACCATGACATTAGGAAGGTGATTCCATCACTTATAAGTGAATTAGATTTAATTGAGGGAGGACTGGGGATCATCACCAGTCTAACTTTTAAAATTAAGGTTTTTATCAGATCTGTTTGACTGAGGTAACTCTCCTTCAATGATTAAAGTTAGATGATAAATGAAGGAAAGAATAGCCTCTTTTACCTAGTTAAAAAAATGTGCCTGGGAGGGAAAGATTCTCAGGGCTTCTGGTCAAAACAGGTACAAATGCTATTTATGCTCATTCTGAGCCAAGCAGCTAAAGTCAGAATGATTTGGGTTTTAAGATATGGTCTTTAATAAATAAATTTAACTCAAAGTGGTTTTGTGAGGTTTTAGAGATTCTTTTTGGTAGAGAACCTGCAAATAAGGGTATGATACCCCAGGTGGACAGAGGAAAGGGAGAGGACAGAAAGGAGATAAGGGGAGCATGAATGGATAGATGGTTAGATGGGTGGATGGAGAGAGAGAGAGAGAGAGAGAGAGAGAGAGAGAGAGAGAGAGAGAGAGAGAGAGGAGGGAGGGAAGAAGGAAGGAAGGAAGGAAGGATGGAAGAAGGAAGGAAGGAAGGAAGGAAGGAAGGAAGGAAGGAAGGAAGGAAGGAAGGAAGGAAGGAAGGAAAGAATAGAAGGATGAATGGAAGGAAGAAGACAGTCATGATATCAGGCAGGTGAAGCCATGAAATGGCTTTAGTAAATTAAAGAATGTAATGAATTAGAAGATATTTTGCTTCCCTATAGACTTTGATATCCCCGGCCTATTCTACAATGATTTGCTTTCCAACTGTGTTCCTGCACTCCTCAGGTCTGGAGCTCACAGCTAATTTTCCTTGAATAACATTTTCATAACAAATTTAAAAAATTAGAGATGCACAAAAAATTATATTACTCTTTTATCTAGGGGAATATAGATATGTACATTTATGATATATGTATGCATATGCATGTAAGAACATGTGTGTGTTTATATGCATATATATATATATATATATATATATATTCTTTTTTTGTTGTTTTTGGAGAACCATGACATTAGAAAAGTGAAGCCATGACTTATAAATGAATTGGATTTAATTGAAGGAGGACTGGGGATTATCACCAGTCTAACTCCCTCCTCTGGAGCCATTATGGGTCCAGTGGCAAGATAGATCAGTATGACTAGAAATGACCCTGGATGCAGTGGGAGACCCTGACCCAGGTAGATATCTGTAGATATCTGTAGATATCTATCAATGAACAGTTATCAATATACACCTTTATGTATGTATTTCTCTATGCATGTCTCTATATATGTATTTATTTATCTATATATCTATCATATTTCTATTTTCTTTCTATCTATCTATCTATCTATCTATCTATCTATCTATCTATCTATCTATTCCTATCTATATCCCAACTACAGACATTATGCCAAATAAAATAACAGAAGGGACAGGAAAACCAAAGAAAAAGAAAAAAGGGAAAAAAGCAATATTTCTGCTTTGCAGATTTAAGATTATTTAACTTAAAGTTTCTCATGTAACATATTTTTACAAGGATAGAGGTGGCAAAAAGGGTGTAACTCCTCACAAATTTGCATCAAATGGCAACTTAAAGTAGGTTTCTTTTAGAACAAGGAATAAATGTAGGGAACATTGCTATTTTGGGATTCTACAGTAACAAATCTATTTTCTGGAATATATATATATATATATATATATATATATATATATATATATATATATATATATTTACACACACACACACACACACACAAAGCAACACATTGTATATAAGTTTAAGGGAGCATATCAGAGATATCCTAGAGTTTATTCCAAAGAATCGTGAAACGCAATGAATGTATTTTCTTTTTTCCCCCACTATATACAGAACCTTTGGTATAAGCCTGGATCACTGCTCATGGTGCTGTTAAAAATAAGAATTTTTTGATGACAAATATAAATGCTTTTCTGACAGCCAGTGACATGCAATAGTTTGAATGCCATGATTTTGCCAAACCTATGTATTTTCCTCTCTTTTAAAAATATACAGATCAGTATGACAGTTTTTCATCAAATAAATTTCAGAACATATTTGCAGGTGAAAAATGAAAAATCCAACAAAGATTCAGCAGTAAATCTATGTGCCTGAGGGAAGGGATAAGGGTGTAGGTATATGCTTGTGTTGAGGGTGACTTTCCCAATGGATTACATTGGGGACATTTGGCTTTTTGCCATTTCATAAAAGGGCAAAAATAAATCCATTTTAGTGGGGGAATAAGAAAGCTGCATGCTATAAACAAGGATTTACACCTTGGAGATAGAAAATCAATTCTGCTTGTACTACCACCTGTTTTCCAAATTCTCAGCATGAGAAGCTTCTGAGAAGAAGAAGGAATAGATTTCAAAAAGAAGAGAGATAACATGGACTCTCAAAGGAAAGTCCATTGGAGAAAAAGGGCTTTGTTTGTTTTGGTTTTTGTGTATATATCAAAGAGAATATCACACTAGTATAAATGAACAGTATAATGAAAGATAATTTTCTTTCTCTAGTGTTTCCATCTTGTGTTTCTAAAATCAGATTAAACAATTTCACTACAAAGAATCTTTTAATTCAGTATAATCTTGAATGAGCATTTCCAAATAAATTTGAGGAAATGCAGCATGGTGGATGGGGGCTACTTATAGAGTCCAAGATAGAAAATGGTTCAAATTCTTCTCTGTTACTGTGATTGATAATTTAACCTACAGGTTTTTAAATGGGGACTTCACCAAACTGGAAAAAATCACAGTCATAGACTGAAAAGAAATATTGTATGTTTTCTATTTTTGATAGAGTGCTCCAGAAGGATGGGAGTACAAATCCAGCCTCAAACACTTGGTACTCACTAGCTGTGACTTTGGACCATTCACATAACCTGGATTCTCTGGCATCCAGGTTCATCCCCAGCCATCCTGATTCATATCTGGCCACTGGACCCAGAATTTATTAAGTTATTTTACTGTTATTGCCAATTGTATTAATAACCAAAAGATTTGTTTGTTTCTTTCTTTCTTAGTACACATTTGGTTTATACATTTTATTGTCTCTGATGTTAGTTAGGAGTAAGGGTTGGATATAAGGGAGTGAGGCATTATTTCTTGAGGTCAAATCCAAAGTCTGGAAGTTGGTTAGGAAGAAAAGTCAGTAGTAACGAGGATGAAGTGATACAGTTCAGACTAGACCCTGGTTTTACAGTGAGGAATCATTTGCTACTGAGTTGATCAATGATTTTGAACTGAGAGTGGGTTGGGGGGAACAGGAATGAAGGAGATTTTCTTGTCAACAAAATTCTAGATCTGAAAGATTGTTACTTGATCCAAGTCAGCCACTGCTGCCTTTACCAAAACTTAGATGCCATTGCTTATGTATCTTCTGAGTCTTACTGATGCTATTTCTGTGTCTATTCCTCTCAGATTTGCTTGGGATTGAATTATAAAGAACTTTTGCATAGTTCAGGTGGGAAACAAAGACCACTAGGAGCCAAGGAAGGGAATCAGAGACTTTTATTGGATAAATAGGGAATGAGTCTCTATTGGCCTACCTACATTGCTAGGAACACAAGTGACCAGCCAGCTAAGCATCCTAAACAGGAGGAGGGTGAAAATTTTGGTATCAGCTAGGAATGACTTCATACATTCCCATAGGCTCACTGGTGGAGAAATACCCATAATTAGGCTGGGGGAAGAAAATTAGATAGTAGTAGCTAGTACACTGAACAACTATACTGTTTTCTCAAATACTTTTTTTGAGTACTCCAAAGCATCTTCTTGTGTATACTTTGGAATGTATCTCCCATATTTGGGCTCCATTGGTATTTCAGAAACACAATACTTCAGCCAAGCTCAGTTTGACCTTGATTATTCAATTGAGAATTTCAAGTAAAACTCTCTATACTTCAATATATTCCAGCACTATTTTTTATTTTTTTTATAATTCATAATTTCTGATATCATAGAATCAGAATTTTTGTGATTTAGGAAAAAAAAAAAACATGAGTTAACTTGTCCAACCTCTTATAAGTGAATCTCTTCAACAAATTTCTAAAGAACACTGATTTAAAATCACTATTTTGTTCCAGTACTTACCTTCTATTCATTAATGTATTCTGTTTGGTGATATATTAAAAAAAAATCCAAAATCTCTCTGATCCTTTGGTCCCTTCCTTCTTTACTCCATCTCCTCAAAAAATGGTGAATGAAAGAAAATAGATTTCTGTTCATAAACTATTTTTTAAAATAGTGAGGTGCAGTAGGATGCTAGATAGTACAAATGTGGAACATTTCCTGATCTTTCAAAAGAAGTTCCTCTAAAATTATTTTTATTAGTGGAGACTTCTTGCCTAAATGTTGTTATTCAATCTTTTTTCAGTCAAATCTGACTCTTTCTGACCCTATTTTGGCTTTTCTTGGCAAACATACTGGGAATGATTTTTTATTTCCTTCTCCATCTTATTTTACAGATGAAGAAACTCAAGGAAAGAGCAATAAGTGACTTGTCTAGGGTAATGAAGCTCATAAATAACTGAGGTCAGAATTGAGTTCAGGCAGATAAATCTTTCTGTCTTCAAGTCCAGCCCTCTATCCAGTGTGCCACTTAGCTACCGCTGCCTGTCTCTTCTCTCTCTCTCTCTCTCTCTCTCTCTCTCTCTCTCTCTCTCTCTCTCTCTCTCTCTCTCTCTCCATACCTATATAAATATGTATACAAACATATATATATATATATGATATTTGTCTTTTGTTCTTGATTTAGATCATGACATTAATGGAGTTATGCCATGATAAGCACATGAATTGAAATAGTGGGGGGTGGCAGGGGGGAGGTTGCTGTGCTAAGTCACTTCTTCAGAGCCATCTAGGTCCACTGGCCAAATATGAATCAGGGCACCTGGATATGACCTTGGATGCATTTGTGTGCTTGCCTGACAAATTATCTGTTACTCATAACTAATACTTGTCTCAGAGGAATGTTGATTAGGGGGGAGACAAAGATGACAGGTTCTCTCTTTATTTTACAGAATGACAAAACTTAAATATCCCCTTAGTCTCTGGTTTACTCCCAATTCATATGGAGTTCTCCAATTAGCAAATCAAAAAATGC
Source organism: Macrotis lagotis (assembly GCF_037893015.1). Taxonomy (NCBI): domain Eukaryota; kingdom Metazoa; phylum Chordata; class Mammalia; order Peramelemorphia; family Peramelidae; genus Macrotis; species Macrotis lagotis. Next base: position 118,849,554 of record NC_133663.1, on the reverse strand, counting down.
CACTTTGATAGTGGATCTCAAGTTATAAAGTTTACTTCCTCATGCTAATACTTCTCACACAATGTTGCTATCACCTGCTTAGTGTTTAACACAATGCTCCAAGAAGTGCCAAAACATAAGGAACAGATAAGAAGATCCAGAGAGCCAATCCAGAAAATTAGGCCAAGGGTATACCTGGACAAGAGGACTGCTAGGCCATTCCCAGTCATGCAATGACCTCTCAACAGTCTCTTACAGGATTTGAGACAGTTAAGGCTAAGTGACTAGTTCAAAGTCACACATGTAATAAGAGTCAAGGGTCTGAGGTCAGATTTTAACTTAGGTCCTCCTAACTCCAGGACTGGTGCTCTTTCCACTACACTACATAGCTGCCTGCCCCCTACATTATCTCTGCTTATATGTATATATGAAACATAGAATTTGTAAAATAATATCTCCAGAAAAATTATGTCTTCAATGCCCTAATATTCTAAGACAACCAATTCTTAAACAACCAATGTGGAAAAATGTTTTTCAACCCTTAAAGCACTACATAATATCACATGGTTATTGTTTCAATTATCAGTTATCAATGATCAGCCCCTAACATTCTTCTTAAATATAACTACCTACTCAAAATAAGAAATCTTAAAAATGTAATAAAATAATTAAAAGATTCTCTTTGCTCAAATGCCACCTTTGTTTTTCAAAATGCTTTTATAATTATTGTATCATTAAATTCTCATAATAAACTTTGAAGTGTGAATAGCAGATTTTTCTACATTTTCATATATCTAACATTAAGAAATAGATGGAAACTTTCTTTGAGTTCTCAAACATATCTTGACTGAGGTGTTTTACAAGTCTTTGCTAGTGCTATAGCTGTCCTATCAAATGAGTTAGAAGATGCACAATTTAAAGAAATGAAATGATTATAGTATCTAAAATTAGGAAAAAAATATGTATCTGTTACTAAGAAAATGCCCAGGGTCAACATATATCTCTTAAGAGCCTAATATGTAGGTACAAGTATAGAAGCAAAAGCATTCATACTCTGAAGGTTTTATCCTGAAAAGCAGAAAATCATACAAATACACATGTGTGTGTGTGTGTGTGTGTGTGTATATATATATGCCTTCATATAGAAGATGGCATATAAAGTATGCCTTCAAAGAAAATTGGCATTCAAAGAACTAGAATTGAGGAAGAAACACATTCCTGTTGATTCATCATTGTATATACAGAATGGTAAGAATTTAATTTTGGCTGTAACATGCAATGTGTGAGTAAAAGTGATGCTCAATGAAGTTGGAGAGATAAATTGATTTCAGATTATTAAGAATTGTGATTACTACTAAGGGAATTTTTATTTGATCCTAGTGCCAATAAGGCCTGAGCTTGGGAATTTATAGATGAGGAAACATAGAAGTTGAGTGACTTGGTCAAGATCACAGAGGTAGTTCATGGCAGAGATAGGACTTTGAACAAAGACTCTAGTTCCAAAGCTTATAATATCTTCATATAATGTATAATTTTCTTGGCCATGTTCAGGATTCCAAACTTTTTCCCCTTCCTTTATACTTTCCACTATCTTAACATTTAGAATTCAGATCTCTACTATCAGAGAGAAATGGACAAATTTATGAAATTGCCTTAGATGTACATAGGGGGAAAAGATATCTTACCCTAATTCAATTGGCTAGGAGTGGGACCTACAAGTTAAATTCTTTATAATTCAATGATACTATCTTTTATCATTTTCTTTTTTCTTATTTATATTTATTTTCATATAAAATTTCATATAAATTTTCATATAAATTTTCAAGTTACAAATTTTCCTTTTAACCTCCTTTCCCACACCCCTGCCCTCAGTAGTAAACAGTCAGGTTAGCATTGTAAATGCACATTTTTAATAAAAATGTTTACATCTTAGTCATTTTCAGTTTGAGGAATTAAGATCAAGGGCAGATCATTTAACCCTGATTGCTTTATATCCAGGGCCATTTCCAGTTGTCTTAATTAATATTTGACCCAAATGACTTAGGAGGAGAAAGTGATGAGGATGGCTTAGCACCTTATAGTATTTTCCATCCAATATTAGATAGATTAATAAAATTAGTTAAAATGCTATGCTTATATTTTGTAAACTTTTTTGCCAAAGATAAGTGATAATTTTTTTAAAAGTGTTCATCAGATTCTGGCTTTTCTTTCTTTTTTGTTTTGCTTTATTTTGTTTTTCTTCCTCTAGATGGGGGGTAACATTGTTCATAGTCAGTCTAATATGATTGTCCTAACTCTCTGAACTGCTGAGAGGAGCTGTTTCCATTGAGGTTGATCATCTCACAATGTTGTTGCCAATGTTTACATTGGTCTCTTGGTTCTACTTACTCACCACCTGTTAGAAAGTGTTATATTTTAAGAAGCAAAAATTAATATTTTCAGATCACTAAAGGGCAGCTCAGTTTATTAATAGAACAATACCCCTCAGGCATTGAAAATAATATATTCTTCCATTTTACAGTTTTTAAGAATATAAAGGACATACCCATGGGAGTCAAATGAATAATATTTCTTGATCTAATCTCTCTTTTGAATCTCTAAAGTATATTATGAACTACAAAATATTCACAGCTATGTTCTCTTTGTTTCCTGTTATGTATGACACACTAATAGATTTCTTCTGTTTTGCTGCTTTAGATTTTTTATTTTTAAAGAGATAAATAAAATATACCTTTGATAATTTGATTAATATAATATTAACTTACAATTATAGTATTCAATAATACTATAATTCATGAAGGACAGATAGGTGGCACAATGGATAGAGCACCAGCCCTGGAATTAGGACTTGAGTTCAAATCTGGTCTCAGACACTGACAGTTACTAGCTTTGATACCTTGGGCAGATCATTTAACCCTGATTGCTTTATATCCAGGGCCATTTCCAGTTGTCTTAATTAATATTTGACCCAGATGACTTAGGAGGAGAAAGTGATGAGGATGGCTTAGCACCTTTTCATTCAAATCTGATTCACTTGCTTGTCACAGCATCATCTCCTGTAAGGCATGGTGTTCTTTGAGAATGAAGGACAGATATCATCATCAATTTTTATTACCTTAATGGCTTACTCCAGACCATTGAATATTTCTTTTTTTCCAAAATGTTTTATTTCTTTAAAGTCCACTTTGTAATTGAATATGTAGAATCATTGAGTGCACTTTTGTGTATGCTGACTTCCAAACGTTTGGGTGGGGGGAGTTATTTCTTTCTTTTTTTATTCTCTAATAATTTATAAATAAACAAATATCATTTCACCATCAAATATTACTATTTCCTCTTTCCCTGCTTCACCTAATTAATATCTCTTTGATTTCATTTAAACTGATTTTATTTCTATAACTATAAAAGAGCAGCAAAGTGTGTATATCCTTGCTTCATATCTTTATTTATTTAGAATATTTATTGTATTATAGTATTTTCCATCCAATATTAGATAGATTAATAAAATTAGTTAAAATGCTATGCTTATATTTTTTAAACTTTTTTGCCAACGATAAGTATTGTATTTTGCTAAAAAATTTCTGAAACTTTTGACATAATTATTTAATGTTTGATGCTTTTTTTTAATATGATTATTAGGTTAACTATTTTCCTAAGGGTAAACTAACCTTACATTCATGGCATAAAGTCATTTATGTTGAATTTTTAATGAATTATTTTATGAATACATTATTTTAAATTATTTCACTGGATGATATTTTATTCTGATAGTGAATAAATATGGCATTGGTATACAATTCTTCTTTGCTATGTCCTTCCTGGCTAAATCTCTTGTGCTTAATTTGTATCATGAAAAGAGTTTTGTAGAATGTTTTTCTACCTTGTAACATCAGTCTTAGTTATTCTTTAAAAAGTTTGAAAGAATTCTTCAATAAATTCATCAGGTTCAGAATGCTGCCTATCCCTTTTGAACAGTTCTTTTATAGCACTTTAATCTGAAATGGAAATATTTGGTATTATTATTTATATATTTTGTATATATATATATATATATATATGTTATATATATATATATATATATTTGGTATTTTCATTTATATATTTATATAATATATATTATATATATTTTTATTTATATATTTTATTTTATTCTATATTCTATATTTATTTTATTCTATATTCAATTAAATTGGTATATAGTAGTATTGAAGTTATTTCTCTATTTCTTTTGATTTCTCAGTTTTTAGTACATATGAATTAAACTCTGATCATTTTTGATTTATGTATTTGTTGTGGTTTTAACCTTTACATTTGTGATATTGTTGATTAATTTTATTAGTTTTCTGTTTCCTCTAAATGTTTATTCTTTAAATCATTTATTTTTATTTTATTTTTTCTCCTCTCTCTTTTAGTATTAAAAAGCTCCTAAAATATCCACGTTTGACTAAACTTTGTCAGTAAGTTAGTCCAAAAGAATTTATTAAGTCAATATTTTGTACCAGACACTGATCTAAGAACTGGGAATTTAAATACCAAAAAGCCAACCAATCAACCAACCAATCAAACAAATAACCTAAAAAACCCCTGTTTTCAAGGGTTTTACACTCTAATGGAGAAGAAAACATATAAAAGAAGAAAGGGAGAGAGGGAGGGAAAAGAATATATTCCACAATTACAAAGCATGTATTATTTTTTATAATCAAAGCAGTAGTATGGTAAAGAAGATTCCAGAGAAATTATATCTAATGGGAAATAAAGATATGGTTGGACTGAACATCATTTTAAAAGGAGGTTTGGTGATGAAGACAGAAGACCAGTCTCAAATGAATAATAAAGGTACCACATTTGAGTTTGATATTCTAGATTGTTTTCTTGTCTTTTGACATGTTATTCTATATAATTTTCATGATATTTTAACGTCTTTCAAATTACCTTTCCTTCACATTTTTTATTGCGTTTTACTCTTTTTTGTTTGCTTATATTTCAACAGTTTTTCAGTTCTGTCTCTCTCTTTTTTGGCAAAGATCCTGGAGTAGTTTGTTGTTTCCTTCTCTAGCTCAGTTTTACAAATTAGAAATTGAAGTGCCCCGTGTCACACAGCTAGTAAGTGTCAGATCAGATTTGAGCTCAAAGAAATGAGTCTTCCTCACTCTAGGTTCAGTGCTCCATACACTGAATCACCTAACTGCCCTGCTTTATTCCTAGAAATAGAAATTCTGGAAATTCTGGGTTGTGTTGAAATTCTAAATAATTCAGTTCTCTTCCAGCCCTTCCCCTCCTCATCATCGTTTTCTTTGTCATTCAACAAGAAAAATATTGTCTTGGGATACATGCCTTTCAACTCTTCTGTCACCCCACCCCCACGCCCAATCCCTGCTCTGTTTTCCCTTCTCTTGAGACAGTATGCTTTTTTGTAAAGGTCCAATACGTTGTCAAAGTTAGCAGTTTCCCCGTTCATCATATCCCTGAATGTTAAACTCATCTATATAGTACCTATCTTCCATTATGAATATATATTTCTTCCTTCTAGATGGAAAGGGTTTTTTTTTTTTGGCAACACCTCATAATGACATTGAGATATGATCTCTGTTCCCTTAACATTTCATCCATTCTTTTGAAGCTCACATTCGTGCTGAGAGTTTAGTTATTTCATCTTTCTTATTCATCATGGACATGATTAGGATATATCATACATTCTCTTCTTTCCCCATTTCCCTTCTCCCCTTTAATATATTCTCACATTCTGTATCACTTGTTTCTTTAAATTCTATTTTCATCTTTATACTCTTGCATCTTTTTAAATCATTTATTTATTTATTTTCATCCATATGTACACGCATATTTTAGATTACAAAATTCCCTTCTACCCTCCCTTCCCATTCCCCTCCCTTCAGTGGTGAATAGTGACATTAGCATTGTACATATATATTTTGGTTTAAAATGTTTACATATTAGTCATTTTTGTTATGAGAATATGAGAAATTAGGATTAAAGGAAAGAGATACAAGAGGTAATTTTTATAAAGTGTTCATCAGATTGTCAAGAGTTGGCTTTTTTTTGTTTTGTTTTGTTTTGCTTTGTATTCTTTTTCTTCCTCTGGTTGGAGATAACATTGTCCATAGCAGATCTAATATGCATTATCCTAGCTCTCTGAACTGAACTGCCAGAGCGGAGCTGTTTCAATAAAGTTGATCATCTCAAAATGTTGCTGTTAATATGTATAATGTTCTCTTGATTCTGCAACCTTCACTCAGTGTTAGATCCTGTAAGTCATTCCATATTTCCTAGAGTTTGACCATTTATGATTTCTTATATAACAATCATATTCCATAGTATTCAAGTGCCACATCTTGTTTAGCCATACCCCAATTGATGGGCATCACCTCAGTTTCCAATTCTTTGCCATTACAGAAAGAGATGCTAAGAATATTTTGGAATATATAGGACCTTTCCCATTTATTTTTATAATTTCTTCAGGATATAGATCCAGAATTGGAATAACTGGGTCAAAGGATATAAACAGCTTTATTGCTCTTTGGAAATTGTTCCATATTGCTCTCGAGAATGGTTGGATCTTTTCACAACTCCACTAACAATGCATCAATGTCCCAAACCTCCCACAACTACTCCCAATATTGATCATTTTCCCTTTTTGTCATTTTAAACAATCTGATACTTCATTGTTGTTTTAATTTTCATTTCTCTAATCAATAGTGATTTGGAATATTTTTTCATGATTATAGATAGCATTAATTTCTTCATTTGAAAACTATCTATTCATATCCTTTGACCATTTATCAATTGGTGAAAAACTTGTATTCTTGTGTTCTTTTATGGAGAGTTTTCCAAATAAACTTTCCATTGTTATAGATAATTATTCATATATATATATATATATATATATATATGTATAGTTTGTAAATAATGTATCTATATATGTTATACTAACATTATATCTTCCCATAACATTACTTTCCTAGCATTTTGTTCTTTCCTTTTAATAGTTGTTTCTATGTTGTCTCCCTCAATTAAATGTGGATTTCTGGAAGACAGGGGCTGTTTTGCCATCTCTTTTTATATTGGGGCTCAATATAATATATCTTCAGTCCATTTTCTTTTTCCCCCTTTTTTCTTTTTTAAATTTTTTTTCCAATTAACATGCAAATATAGTTTTAAGCATTCAGCTTTCTATAATGTTCCCCATTTTTCTACTAACCTATATTCCCCTCTTCCTCCCCATGGCAGCAAACAATTTGATACAGGGTTATATGTGTGCAATTGTGTTTAATATGTTTCCATTTATCTAGAAGAATTATATGCAAGGGGGGAATGATGATGAAAGAGAAACAAACAACATAAAACAACTTTTAAGAAATGAACATAGTATGCATTATTCTGTATTCAAACTCCAAAGATTTTTCCACTGGATGTAGATGGAATTTTGCATAACAAGCCTCTCAGAATTGTCTTTGATCACTGAATTGCAGAGAGGTGCTGCAAAAGTGTGTGCAAACTTCACCTGGTTTTATTAAATTCACACAACATTAGTTCATCCAACTTTTTCCATGCTTTTTCAAAGCCTGTTCACTCATTGTATCATACAGAAAAAAATAGTATTTCAAAGTAAAATAGGTGACCACATATTCAGCCATTTCCCAATTAATGGACATTAACTCAATTTCCCATTCTTTGCCACAACAACAAAAAAAAGCCGCTTTAAATAATTTTGTATATGTGGGCATTTTCATCTTTTTCATGTTTTTTGGGGATACAGACCTAGTGGTGGCATTGATGAATTAAAGGGTATGCCCAATTTTATTACCCTCAAGGAAAAGTTTCAAATGGCTCTCCAAAACAGTTGCCTCAGTTGACAAAGCAAACAAGAATGCATCAGTGGGAGCAATTAGGTGGACAGAGCACTATCCCTGAAGTCAGACAGACCTGAGTTCAAATCTTGCCTCAGACACACAATTGCCTAGCTGTGTGTTCTTAGGCAATCACTTAACTCCATTGCCTTAAATAAATAAAATTATTTTTTAAAAGGCACATTATGTGTGAGCAGGAGATTACTTGCCCAGCTGACAATAGGGAGATTGTAGCCCAGGGTGTAGCCCACCATTGATTGAAGACAAAAGTATTTAACAGCTTCCATCAATCACTCCCTTCAGGCCAAGGGAGGGAGCTTCAATCAAGGTGACAAGCATCCCCAAAGAAAGCAACTATTACCTGCAACTGGCCAGCTGGAGATATTACACTCAGTGAGTAAAGCCTCTAGAGATCCTGAAACCAAACCTCTGTGAACCAGCCCCCCCCAACTCAAGATCTTAGAAAAATGAAGAAATGTCAGCGGTAAGGTGAATCCATAGAAAAATTCGTGGAAGGAAAAGACCCTAACTCAGACCTGGAACCTCTGAGGAGAATATGATCTGGTCTCCAGCACAGAAAGCCTAGCTTGAAGAAAGAAGTCAGGAGTTTAAAAATCAATTGGAAAATTTGGGTAAACAAACCCTAGAGCATATTAACACCATGCAACAAGAAAACAAATCATTGGAAAATACAATTGGACAAATACAAAATAATACTAAATCTCTCATATCCTCAATTGGACAATTAAAAAATGAAAATAATTCTCTCAGATCCTCAATTGGAAAAATGCAAAAAGAAAATAATTCTCTCAGAACCTCAATTGGTGAAATGGAAAGCTCTTTCAAAACTAGAATTGACCAATTGGAAAAGGAGTTGCAAAAGGTAAATGAAAACTCCTCTCTAAAAAAAAAAAAAGAATGGAGTCTGAAGAAGCTAATGATTTCATGAGACAACAACAGCTAGTGAAACAAAATAAAAAAAAATAGAAAAAATAGAAGAAAATGTAAAATACCTCATCAGCAAAACCACTGACCTTGAGAATAGATTGAGGGGGGCAATCTGAGAATTATTGATCTTCCTGAAAACATTGAAGAGAAAAAAAGCCTGGACTTAATATTACAGGATTTAGTGATGGAAAATTGACCTGATATAATGGAACCAGAGGGCAAAACAGTTATTGAAGGAATATGTAGATCCCCTCCAGAAAGAGATCCTAAAATGGAAACACAAAAGGAATATTATGGCCAAATTCCAGAACTATCAAATAAAAGAGAAAATCCTGCAAGCAGCCAGAAAGAAACAATTTAAATATTAAGGAGCCACAGTAAGGATTACATAGTACCTGACTGCATCAACCATAAGGGATCCAAGAGCCTGGAACAAGATATTCTGAAGAGCAAGGGAGCTTGGAATGCAGCCAAGAAATATAAATTATTATAGTATAATATAAATCAATTATAAAAATCAGGAAAGGAATTAAAAAGAAGGTATACTTGTCAAAATTTTGTGTCACTGTTATATATTAAAAATATTATAAATTCCCAACAGATGATGAGGTTGTCTAAATATTCATTTCTCTCAGTGATGTTATTCTAATTACATACACCTCTAGAGCATTGTTAAATATGGTTTAAGAGGTCTGTAATTTTTCACAAATTATTGACTTGCCAATACAGGAAGGAAAAACCACATTGGCAAACAATGCTGAAATTTAAGGAATATACTCTTGTCTTGAAATGAATACTTAGAATTTGTTTATATTCATCTGAGGATACTTAGTCTGGCTACCAACTATATGCTGGATTTCCCTGTTGCATTTCTGATGGAGGTGTTGGTGGGTCAATATGAACCCAAGAGTTTCATTTGGGGAGCTGTGCTAAGACTGAACATGTACTGTGTAAACTGGGAATAGGAAACAATGTGCCATTGATTACTAAACTCTAGTTTACTAAATAGTCAGTGGCATCCAATGTCCATTGAAACTGTATTTTTTTTCTCAGATGTTTCAGTTTGAAACCACTCTGCTTTCTCTAGTCCTGGACCAAGATCCTAGAATTCCATAATATAAATGCTCTTTCTTTGTACTAGTATTTGATTGGCCAATGAAGGAACAACTTCATCTTCAATTCTTTGACTTCCTCTTGCCTCTTATCAACATTATGAATCTAGGCTCAAACAAATATAACAGGAAGAATTAAATAGTAGATAGTCTTTTGTCCTAGGTTTATGGGACATCTTCATATCATGTATTCATTCATGATACAATGCATGGCTTTCTAACTCTTGCTTGAGACTTATTATTTCACCTTATTCTGATTCTTCCTGCCTTTACTCCCTTGGTACCTGATGTCTTGACTACTTGTGAGACCATCATGATCCCTGTTGCCTAAACAGATAACTATTCCTGTCATCCTGATTCTTATCTGGCCATGAGACCTAGCTGACTCTGGAGGAGAAAATGAGACTGGTGACTTTGCTTAGCCTTCTATCACTTAAATCCAATTACTTAAAAGTTGTGACATCACTTTCCTGTTGACATCATGTTTGAGAATGAAGGACAAACAGAAATCGATTTCCTAGGTTTGCAAAAAGACCCTGAAGCAAATAAGAAGCAAGAGAAAACAAAAGGTAAATATATAAAGAAGCTAAATAGTTTAGATTCATTGATAATGAGTTAAATTATTTAAAAGAAACTCTAGTTGTATTTATGTAACTTTTTTTAAAACATGCTCCATATTTTGTGAAAAAGAGAGTGAGCTAATTAATCACATAATCTTGGGTTGGAAAGGATCTCAGAAATCATTTAGTCTAATCTGTAATTTAGGAAAATTCCTTCCCCCGTCCAAATTGAATACCTCTAGAGACAGGTAACTTATTATTAAATCTGATAAAATAAAGATAATTTTGTACCTAATTGTTAGGAAGTTGTTTAATAAACCATTACACCAAATATGATTCAATATCAGTATTAAAAAATTTGAAAATCTAATAAAATTGGTGTAAAATGTCTTATACCATAGGCAAAACCAATTAGAAGAAGAAAGTAAACATTACAAGATATTAATGGAACAAGGGCAGTTAAAAACAAATAAAACTCTGGGTAGATCTATTTGTCCATAGAATGAGAAACTTTAAGAATGGAAAAGACTTTTCAGATCCACTAGGTCAACTGTCTCATTTTACAAATTAAGGAACTGAAGTACAGAAAGGTCAATAACCTAGAACAGTTTGCTGCAAATGCCATCCATTTTGAAAAATGCTTATTAATTTGAATAGTCCAAGGTCACACAAAAATCTTGAAGAGCACATGAAAACTTAATCTAAGTTTTCTATCCCATAAATGCCGAGGGTTTTTTTTCCCCTTTTAAGCAAAGCTATGGCTGTGGAGGATTCCAAAATAGCTTCAAATTTTTAAATGTCCTTAGCATTAGCCCTAAAACCAGGGCAATAATTTAAAGCAGTTAAAGATTTTTTTTGAACCAGCACTAATTTAATCCCTCTTGGAGATAAAGTTACAAATACAAACTGCTTTAATATTTTGATTCTCATCCGTGGATTTCTCAGCAAAAGAAAAATAAACAATGGAAATCTACAAATAGATACAGACTGACACTTTAGGTACTTCAAGAATTTAGCCCCCTTGTATTATATTGTTTTATCTTATGGATTTGGCCTCTTGAAGAGAAACTGGCAGCCCAGAATCACAGCTCTGATTTGGTGTAGTTAATAATCCTGAATGTTATAAGGTCATCTTTGAAACATATTAACTGTACTACACTATTAAATTTCTGTAGATGAAATGTGTGTTATTATGAATGAAGAATATGACTCTGTAAGCATTTGAGGGGTAATTTCCTTCCTTTCGGTTTGATTTATACTTATGCATAGGGATAACTTAATTCACAAGAGATGTGCAAGTAATTTATTTCCAACCACTGAACTAAAACTGGACAATAATTTAGCTGACTTTTAATGTGAAGCTGTAGCCAAAGCATAAATGGCATTGAATGATACTGAAGCCTTGTCATTTTCCTGTTTATCTTTGGCTTGGGGCACTTATACATTTTCTTTGCAAAGCCAAATGACTTTGGTTTTGCACGCACATAGAAAACAGATTTCCCCTGGCCAGATATTAAATAGAGACCAAATGAACAATACTCAGTGTTGACTGTTTTTACTTAAATTGGATAGCTACACAGCTGCAATCAAAAAGGAAGAAAAAAATTTATTTTGACATTATCAGGTGCACAGCAAAACTAAATACTCAAACCTCCTGTTGGCTCAGCCAAGCAATCAACATATTTCATTCTACACGGGATTCAATTTCCCACTCTTTGAGGTTCAGAAACAGAAAGTTAAAACTGTAGTCTTGCAGGATCTTCGCAATATATTGAAAATGTACCTTTTCATTGGAGTGATATTGCTATACTGTGTGAATGATTACAGGATACCAATGTCTTCTTTCTTAGAAAATTAAATCTTCACAAAATCTTCTTTAAACCACTGAGAAATAGCCAACAAAAGCAAATGGGAAATTCATAGCAAGATAAGCATTTCTTGGAGTAGGAAATAATTATCATTCTAAATTTGCTTCTTAATTACTTATACAGAAATGGTAAACAGTGCTGAACACATCTGCATATATGTCATATTTGCATATTATTTATCATTTCCAATTAAAATGAATGTTCAACAAACTTATCTCAAATATATACAGAATACACTATCCAGTATTAAAAACAAATAGGAAAATCACTGATAATATGATAAGTCCTCTTTTTTCATCAAATTACTTCCTAATTAACACACTCCAGGGATCAACCCCTATTTTTCCTTAATTCTTTTAATCTTAAAATGACATAATGAAGCAAGAAATGATTCTCTTTTTTCCCTTAAGTCCTTAACAAATGTAAATTGTATAATATATTTCGAAACAATAATTAAAGCATATTGGGACTCCTCTCTTCTGAACAGATGATAAAAGTTATATCAAAAGTCATTTAACTGAGCAATGGGGAATGCAGTGGTTAGAGTACCAGTTCTGAGTTCAAATTCAGCCTCAGACACTTAATAATTACTTAGCTGTGTGACTTTGGGAAGTCACTTAACCACATTGTTTACAAAAACCAAAAAAAAAAAAAAATAAGGAATTTAAGTTTCAAATACTGAAAAATTCTTTGATACTTAGGGTTATAAAATTCTGGAGAGGTAAAGATGAAATCTACAATTTAGATGATTTAATGTTCACTATCCAAAGGTTAAGGCCTTGTATGGTTTCAGTGGTAACAAGGCTACTCTCTCAATAATAACTAACATCTCAGATTTAAGAGGGATCAAACAGTCCATCAAGACTAACTCAGATCTGGTCCATAATTTTCTTGTAATGTCTCCAAACTGAGATAATTTCCTCTTATCTTTAAGAGTAGTTTTGAAGAGAGCTGTCATTAAGTCCCAGGATAATACATTTTGGTCTAGCCTAATTGCTATGAAATTTTTTCATATGAACTTTAAATATTCCTTTATCTTCTACCCATTGCTTTTCATTCTATTCTTAATATCTATTCAGTTGTCACACTTTTCCTTTTATGCCTTTAAATAAGAGGTACCATTTTGAGATGTGTGGGCACTGAAGCAAGGTAGAAACAGATTTTAAAAATTGGGAAATAATTGTCAAAATAAAAAATAATAGAACTTACTTAATGTTAATATGTAGTTTTCTAAGTCATTTACTTTGAAGATCTTTATGTATAGCAACTTTCTGGTACAGCTTATAGGCCTGAATTCATGCTAAATACGAGTTCAAATCAGCTTCAGGATATTCCATCGTTGATGAATATGCCTTCATATACTCTTTCCTCTATGCTTGTAATTTATTCTCTCCTCACCTCAATCTCTTAGATGCCTTAGTCTCTTTCAGAACTAAGCTCAAGTATCATTTTACATGGAGCTTTTTTTTCTGATTCCCTCAAATTATTAGAGTCCTCTTTCCCCAACTTACCTTGCATTTATATATTACCTTGCATTATAAATATATATATATATATAATATAATTAATTATGTAGTATTCCCTGTGAGATTACTTCCCCAACCCCTATCATCCTAATAATCCAAGTCACTAGAATGTGGTAATATTATTCTTTCTAGATCCTAGGTACATTTCTTTTTTAAGTGGATATTTTATTTTTCCAACTCTTTGCCACTACAAAAAATGCAGCAAAGAATATTTTGAAAATGTGTCACTTTTCTCAATTTTATGGCTTCTTCTGCTTATAGACCTAGTATTGGAATTTCTGGGTCAAAGGATATGAACAATTTTATTGCTCTTTGGCCATACTTCCATAGAGCACTTCAGAATGGTTGCATCAGTTCACAACTCCACCAGCAATACTTCAAAATCACAATCTTTCACAACCTCATGTCTAATATTTCTAATATTGTCATCTGTAAACTCCTACTCCTGCCCATTGATCATCCATTTATAGCCTTACTAAACATTTAGAAAAAAAGAGAGATTTTACCAAGCAGATGCTTATAGGATCTTAAAAATACTTTTCAGACTTCAAAATGCAAATAGTATTTTTGTGGTATCCTGGTCCATACACTTGTCATTCTATCCTTGAACATGGCTTATTTAACATCTTTTCCAGTGAAAGACTATATCCAATAATTTCTTCCCCTTCTCTGATTAGGAAAGTTTGAATTCAATATATAATCTGCTGAGAGATTTTCCACATCCATCTTGCCATTATGTTGTAGACCAGCATTTTTACGTCTATTTCGTTTTAGGTAGCACAGAAGAGTTAAACATTTCTGCATTGATCTTTATGTTCTTTTAAGGCAGCCTGAAATTATAGCAGGAGAAAACCAATTGGATGAAATAGGATGCTTTTCTCTATTTTGGTATCTTTTTTTTTTTTTTTTTTGCCTAGTATAGGGTCTGGCAAATAATAAGCTCTAATTAAATATAAATGGAATGAATGAATGAATGAGGATACTGCATCATTGTAATATTAGAATCTTCATTTCTTCCTGAAAGTTTCTTCTGAAAGTTTGAACGTAAATCTGTCTATCCTCTTTTGAGGGGGATAGGGAAGAATGAGCATTTATTTAGTTATTATTATGTGTCAGGTCCTTTGCTAAGCACTTTAAAAGTATTAAGTTATGTGATCCTCATAACAACCCTGGAAGGTTGTTGTTTTTATTTTGCCCATTTTTATCTTTGAGGTAGATTATAGTGAAGAAATTACCCATGAGCACAGAGATAATAAGGATCTGAGATTAGATTAGAATTCAGTTATTCTTTTTTTGTTTATTTTATTTTTTAATTAATATTTATTTGTTTTCCAATTATATACAATATTATTGTTTTTATAAGGTTTTGAATTTTACATTTCCCCCACCCTCCCTTCCCTCCTCCCATCCCCCTGCAAAGGCATTGTTTCCATGCTATATAGTGATCTAAATTGAATGTGTTGAGAGAGAAAAATCATATCCTTGAGGTGAAAATAAAATATTAGAAATAACAAAATTATGTAGTACATGAGACACTTTTTTATGAAAAAAAAATTGAAGGTGATACAGTGTGGTCTTTGTTTAAACTCCACAATTCTTTTTCTGGATACAGACAGTATTCTCCATCGCAGGTGCTCTAAAATTGTAACTGATTATTGCAATGATGGAATGAACAAGTCCAATAAGTTTGATCATCACCCCCATGTTACTGTTAGGCTGTACAGTGTCTTCTGGCTCAGCTCCTCTTGCTCAATATCAGTTTATGCAAATGCTTCCAAGCTTCTCTGAAATCTCATCCCTCCTGGTTTCTATTAGAAAAATAGTGTTCCATAACATACATATACTACAATTTTTTAGCTATTCCCCAATTGATGGACATTCACTCAATGTCCAATTCTTTGCTACCAGAAATACGTGATGTTTTTACTCTTCTGCATGATCTCCTCAGGGTATATACCCAGTAGAAGTATTGGATCAAAACTCAGGTATTCTTTATTCCAATCCCAGCATTCTATTCACTGTACCTCTAAGTTGTCTATGATACTCTGTGATCACTTCATAACTAATAACCATTCTTCTTTTTGAGACCCTGTCTCTCTGTTCACAACATCATGGAGTTTCTACATTTTAGTTTTATGTTTTTGATTCTCCACCCAGAAAGCTATACTGGCTTTTAAACTTATGATATGGGGTAGGCATGTATCCCTATTTTCATTTGGTCAACACAAGCACCAGAGAATCTCAGCTTCTCTGAAAAGTGTTATTCTTTCAAACTGTCTAGCAGATATCAACTGTGAAGTTTTGAAAATCTCTTTACAAAGGACCCCATTCCAAATCTCTTGAAGGTATTAACAAAAAGTCTTTATAGTCACTGTAACACATACTAGAAAATCTCCCCCAAGAATACTTACATAAATGGGAATATTTTTATTTGATGTTGGATACTGTTGAATTCTTTTTCATAATGCTTCTCTCATCATTCAGGGTGAGACTTTCAGTTTCCAAAAATTTATTTTAATTTTCCAAAGCCCTATAACTACCAACACTAATTCCTCAATTTCTAATTAAAGAACAAAAAATCTTTTCTTCAAGTAAAACATTAGTATAGAGCTGTTCCAAGGTCTCCAGAGAATTCCAATCTCAGAACTATCTTTCACATTAGCATGGTCATAAAAAAGGTTAGAATACTTGAAAATCCACTCCATTAGGCTTCTCTGGGACCTAGCTGAACTAAATATATGTTGACTCTTCAAGTAAAGATGAAGGTATCTCTGTGCTACAAAAGCTACTTTGATGTTGCCCAAGACTGAAGACATGGTCCAAAAATAGGTCACAGTAAAAGTGCTACTCTTTTTCAACAGGTTAGTTCACAAACAATTTTCTTGAAAACAGATATTTACGGGAGCTTCTTTCCAAAAAAACTTAACTGACTGAAATAAAGGTAAATTATACTCATTTCTAATTTATTCTTATCATTCAATTACATTATTAACAACATAAAGTAATAAAATTTAGAACAAAATAGGTAATATGCATACTAGAAATATATTATTGTCTTATTCATGAGAATAAAAATAGCTAATATTTATATAGTATTTATTATATGTCAGATTTGGCCAATGTTTTTACTTATTATAATATTTGATCCTCACAAAACCTTTGGAAAAGTGGTGCTATTAAATTTTTCATTTTAGAAATATAGAAACTGAGGCAAAAAGTAATCAAGTGACTTACCCTGGGTCATATAACTAGTGTCAGAGGCTAGATTTGAAATCAGTGCCTTCTAATTTCGGATCTGACACCACATCACCTATCTGTCTCAGTTTAAAAATGAATGGGCATTTTGTTATGTACTTCATTTGTGTCATTGTATGTCATAAATATCAATAGTTTGTGTCCCTTGATAAAAGCCTGCTAATGCCCAGCCTCACTCCAAATAATAAGAGCTGTCTTTTGACAATTCAAGAACAATTGAAAAGAAATTCAGAGGGATTTTGAGTCACTCGTGAACAATCAAATTTACATAATGAACATTGAAAAATCTCTGGAGAAAATATTTTTGGAGTGGGAGACAGATTATATAATGGAACTGGGGATGAACTTGAAGTTACATATTCCAGTTTATAATCCAAGTTCTGTCATATCTGTGTGACCTTGAGTAAGTAACATAGAATCTTTGAGCATTAAGTCCTCAATATGTAAAATGAGAATGTTATAACAGATACTACTGGTAGATGTTGCTTAATCACATTGGCCAAAAAAATAACTTAATTCCTGAAATCCCAGAGGGAATGCAAGCATGAGGGAAAAGAAAAATCATATTTTAAGAATGAAGAAATACATATTTGATAAACTTTTACATGTAAAATTGGGCTAAGACTCATCACTTAGTAGATCACCCCAAAGTTCTTTGTTAACCTGTACTTAGAGATCAGACACATATTTTATGACTGCTTGCCATGAGAGATTGAATATGCTTTATCATTTTGATATTTATTTAATAGTAAACAGGGAAATGTGACACCTGTGGATGATAAAGAATTTACTGGGGATAGAACCATGATGGCAGCATGAGAACAACCTTTCCTAGTAACTCTCTCCCAAATATTTTTAAAAAACTTTAAAATAATAACCAACTAAATTTTTGAGAGACAGAACCCACAGAATGATCCAGTGAGGTAATTCTCTAGGTCAAGGAAACCTGGAATACTGTGGGAAACTTCTTTTCCACAGGGTTGTAGAGGACAGCAGCATAGCCAGGATCACTGCACCAGAGTGAAGAAGTTCTAGCCTCCTGGGAACGATGGCCATGTGTCTGGGTACCTGGGCACCAGCTCCTGGCAGCAGAAGCAGTTTCCTGACCTGCCAACCCAAGGAACATCAAGCACAACTTGGAAGATCAATGGGGAAACCTTTTCCAGAGCAAGCAGGAAGCCCAGGTCAACTTGACCCTCAGCACAGCCATGGCCATGAGTGCAGCCCTGATGCCGGGGAATGGAAGCAGGCTCACAGAGCCCAGCAGTGAGCTGAATGTATGGAGGTGAAGGGAGACTGTTGAGGTCTTTCCTCCATCCCTGGGACAATATTCTTATTCTTTTTCATATCCAGTCCAGGACACAGTCTGGATCCCATACTGTCATAGAGCAGGGACCCTCCTCACAGCCCCAGGGCAGAGGGGTAGGCTTGTAGTCATCCACAGACCAAAACACAGACAAGTAGAGAAGTTAAAGCCTCTCATCAGACCTTGAAGATAGTGAGATGCTTGTGGGGCTGTCTCAATAATACTCAAAGCTCAAGAAACACATCCAAACCAGGCACCAGCTGGGGAAATGAGTAAACAACCAAAAAAAGGATCCTGACCATAGACAATTACTTTGGTCCCCTAGAGGATCAAAACACACACTCAGAAGATGACAAAGTCCAAGTTTCTGCATCTAAAAATATATAGAAGTTTGTCTCAGGCTATGACAGAGCTCAAAAAAAGACTTTGAAAATCAAGTAAGGGAGGTAAAGGAAGATGTGGGAAAAGAAATTAAATGAGATGTAGGAAAAACATGAAAACAGTCAGCAGCCTAGTCAAGGAGATCCAAAAAAATGCTGAAGAAAATAACATGTTAAAAACCAGTTTAGGTCAAATGGAGAAAACAGTCCAAAAAGTTAACGAGGGGAAGATTACCTAAAAAAGCAGGATTGACCAGATGGAAAAGGAGATAAGAAAGCTCTCTGAAGAAAAGAACACCTTTAAATGTAGAATGGAGTTAATGGAAGCAGATAACTTTGTGAGGAATCAAGAAAAAATAAAATAATATCAAAAGAATGAAAGACTAGATGAAAATGTAAAATAGCTCATTGAAAAAAGAACTGATCTGGAAAACAGATCCAGAAGAAATAATTTAATAATTATTGGGCTACCTGAAAGTCATAATCAGGAAAAGGGTCCAAACTTCATTTAAAAAGAAAATTCTACAGGAAAATTGCCCTGATATCATAGAAGCAGAGGGCAAAATAGAATTTGAGAGAATCCACTGATCTCCTCCTGAAAGGAATATAATAGCCAAGTTCCAGAAGTGCCAAGTCAAAGAGAAAATATTGCAAGCAACCAGAATGAAACAATTCAGATACTGTGGAGCTACAGTCAGGATCACACAGGACTTAACAGCATCTACATTAAGGACTCATAGGGATTGGAATATACTATTCTGAAAGGCAAAACAGCATGGATTACAATGGAGAATCAACTACTCAGCAACACTGTCCTCTTCCAGGGGAAAAGATGGACTTTCAATGAAACAGGGGAATTTCAAATGTTCCTATTAAAATGCCCAGAGCTGAACAGAGCATTTGATCTTCAAGTACAGGACTCAGGTGAAAGCATGGAGAGAGTGGATGGAGGGCAAATTATAAGGGATTTAATGATGATGAACTGCATGTATTCCTGCATGGGAAGATGAAAATGTTAATACTCATATGAACCTTCTCACTTATTAGAGCAATTAGAAGGAGCTTTTATAGACGAGGCACAGGAGGGAATTAAACTTGAAGGTATAATATATTATAAAAATGGAGTCAATGGGTGAAAAGGAAATGCACTGGGAGAAAGGGAAAGGAGAGGTAGAGTAGACTAAGATATTTCATGTAAATGGATCAAGAAATAGCTTTTGCATTGGAGTAGAAGAGGGAAGGAGAAGGGAATGAAGGAACCTTCATTCTCATCGGAAATGGTTCAGAGAGGAAAGAGCATACATACTTGGTATAGAAATCTGGAAGATATCTAGAAGAAAAAGGAAAGAAGGAGTAAGGGAGAAAGAGGGCGGGGGGAGGGAGATGTAGATGATAGAGGATAGAGTAGAACATGGGAGAGGATAATCACATTTACCACATTTTCTTTTTCACTTTTTGCAAGGTGGTAGGATTGGATGGCGTTTTGGGGACAACAGGACTGGGTGGTTGCTGGGTCTGGGGGGGTTGTAAGCTTGGGGCCTCTTGGCCTCAGGGCTGATACTCTGTCTTCTGCATTACCTGGCTGCCCCACAGCACACTTTTGGAAAGGGACAGAGTGAAAGGAGAGAAATTATAATAAATGGTGGTGGGGAGGAATGGATGGAGGGATTTACAATGAACATCAGCAACTATGGAAAAATATGGAAGTAACTTCTCTGATGGGCTTATGATAAAGAATATGATCCACCCCAGAGGCAGAGTTGAACAAAGACTGAAGCATATTATTTTTCTCTTTCTTTCATTTTATTTCTTGTGAGATGTTTTTTTATTTTTGTGGGGGGAGGGGGATTATGTTTTTCTCTTATCATAAGACCATTTTAGTAACATGTAAATAAAACACAAGATTAAAAAAAAAAAACCTAACTTACCTCTGAGTTAGGAAAATGAAGAACTATTTCCTGCCTCTGTCTCATACTTGCAGTGTGTCTTAGGGATAAATTATTTAATATTTCAGTACCCCTGGATGTGTCTCTGAGACTATAAGGTGAAAACAAGTTATAGATCTTTTTTTAGTAGAGGAACTTCAAAATATGGAAAGTCTTACTTCAACAAAATAACAGAAATCATTCTGAATAATTTTAGTATTCAAATATTTGTTTTTAAATGTTTTAATTGTACCTTTTTCATTTCATTACCCCAGAAATATCTGGTAGCATGGAATTTATGAATAGAATATTGAATTTATAAAGAGGAAGACCCGGGTTCCCATCCTTACTTACTTACCAAGTAACCATAGGAATGTCACTTAACTGTTTCCTTACCTGAAGAAATTTCATTATATTATATAAAACTACTAGAGGTAATAATACCTACATTATCTACCTCACAGGATTGTTGAGATAAGTCAGTGACATAACTGATAAAGTTCAAAATTCAGTCTGTAACAACTGTTTGAATCATGCCTCAAATATTTACTATCACTGTTATACTGGGTTAATTATTTGATCTCTTTCAGCCTCAGTTTATTCTTTTGTGAAATGATGGCAACAATACTATCCTTTATTAATATTATTATTATTATTATTATCATTATTATTATTTGTACTGCTGCTTTCTTTTTTTGCATTTGCACTGATAAGGTAGAGCTGATATTCTGTAAGACTCTTCTAAAAGTAGAAATATATTTCAACTGAGTATTTCACAGATCCATGATTTCATTCTATATGACCTTCCCAGATCTAAATCAAAATGAATTTATGACTTGATAGTTCATCTTAGAGAATTGCCAAAAAATCCATTACCTTCTAAACTAGTCCAGTAACAACCCTCAGTAATTTTGGCTAGGTGTTTTTCTTACTTGATAAATACACAGTCAGTTCTTTTACTCAATGCCATTTTGTGTTGGGGCAATTAGACATAGTCTGTGCTCTACTGGCATAGCCTTGAAGAATTCATATCTCCTTCAATGTGATATTGATGCATAATAGACTTATTTGACTTATGTAAAGGATACAGAATATGTTAGTAGGCATATGTTAGTACACCTTCAAATAACATCATTGAAGTCACTCCTCTATCAGATATCAGACTCTGGTGTTCTTGTCCAACATACTATTAGCATGGATCAAATAGGTTTACATTGGAGAAAATGTTTTAAAATAACACACGTCCATTGCTAATACCTTCTCTAATATTTTGTTGTCTAGTCAGGTATAATCCTTTGAAAGAAGGAATGGTTTCAGAAATAAGAAAAATCAAATTAAGTTGAAAATACACTCTCTTTTCCATGTTAAACAATTATATAATACAAACAGAAAGAATATTAAGTTATCCACTCAAACAAAAGAAATTAACAGTCATTGATTTAGGATGAAATATAGATATTTAACTAATTTTCATAAACAAATGTTTTATACTGACAGATCTTTTTCATTCACTGTACCAAAATCTGCAATGTCTGATACAACTGACTATATTTTGAAAATTCAAACAAATCCTCAGTTCACAGAAACCCATATAGGAATAGAACCTATAGATGTTGAGAAAGTAGGTAATATGCTCAAGCTTGTAGGTACATAAAAATTTGTGATTTATTGTACAATAATGAAACTGGAAGTGACTTAAGTAAAGGAAGCATAGAAAAAAATCTCAAGTGGGAGACAACTTAAACTGATATTGAGAATTTTACTTCAAAGAAGGAAAATATGTGCTAGATTTGGGAGCTATAGTTTAGGGAGCACACAATAGATGGGTTGATTTGAATTGCATCATTATAGTTTTTGTTAAATTAAAACTTCCCAACTATGAGAAAGTTTCATTTCCACTAATGATCATTGATTGAGAGATAAAAATAACTTTAAAGATGAACAAATTCAACCCTAAAAAATTCTTAATCAATTAAAACTTCCCTAACTTTAAAGACACAATCATTTTTATTAATTTACCATCTTCTCACAATGAACCCTAGTCATATATTTGCTTATGAATATAAATAAAAATATTACTCTCGTTTAACTTCTATCAATTTTCTTCTGATATTAGCATTCGAATATTTGCTTAAAGAATAGATTTAAACAGTTCCTTTAACTGGCCATTCTTTTTGTTTTTAAATTAATTAATTCATTTATTTTGAATTTTACAGTTTTCCCCCAATCTCACTTCCATCCCCCACCCCACCCCCACCCAAAAGGCAGGCTATTAGTCTTTACATTGTTTCCATGGTATACATTGATATAAGAAGAATGTGATGAGAGAGAAATCATAACCTTAAGGAAGAAATATAAAGTATAAGAGATATCAAAATTATATCAGATAACTTTTTTTTTTAAACTAAAGGTAATAGTCTTTGGTCTTTGTTCAAAGTCCACAATTCTTTCTCTGGCTATAGATGGTACTCTCCATCACAGATATCTCAAAATTGTGTTACCTGGTCATTCATAGGAGTCTTAAGGGAGATTAAAAATTAAATTGCACAGGTTGGAAAATTCAAAATAATTGGAAATAAATGTATAATACTAGCTCTGACAATAACCAATAGTGAAACTACTAGAAAATAATCTAAACTCTCTAGGCTTTATTTTTCTCCTCTGTAACACAAAGTAGAAAAAAGTGTTTGGGTTATTGCTAAAAGCCTTTTCTGTGCTCAGATTTCATGTCATAATTCTGTATAAAAATTCTAGGAATGTATACACATAAATATATATACATACATATATATGAAAGTATAGCTGTGTGTTGGTTTATAATTTGGAATGTTCTCTCTAAAGAAGGTTTGCTTTCCTACAAGTCCAAGCACAAACCTTTCAAAAGAATGTCTATTTTGTGCTCAAAGAATTTGAAGAGACAGTTTTTAGAAGTAATCCAAGCTATCTATAGTCATCAGTAAAATGCTCTAAATTATTCTTGATTAGAGAAATGAAAATTAAAACAACCATAAGGTACTTAGGAAATTGGCTAACACAACAGAAAAGAAAACTTGCAAGTACTGGAATATTTGTTTGTGGGGTTTGTTTTCACTTGAAGTATAGGTAATGTGGAAATGTATTTTACATGAATAAGAAAGGGTTATAGGGAAGAGAGGGAAGGAGAGAATTTGGAACTCAAAAATCTTTTGAAAGGAAGTTAAAATTTATTTTTACAAACACTTAGATAAAAATTTCTGAATTCATATATGAGGCAATTTATTAAATCCTTGTCTTAAATGCATACTAAAAACAAGTTTGTTTCTTTTTTTAAGAAAGATTTATTTATTTATTTTGAATTTTACAGTTTTTCCCCTAATCTTGCTTCCCTCCTCCTCCCAGAGAAGGCATTCTATTATTCTTTACATTGTTTGCATGGGATACATTGATCTAAGTTGAATGAGATGAGTGAGAAATCATAACTTTAAGGGGGAAAAATACAATAAAGTAAAATAGATAGCAAAATTACATAACAACATATTTTTTTTAAATTATAGGTCTTTGTTCAAATTCCACAATTCTTTCTCTGGATATAGATGGTATTCTCCATCATAGATATCCCAAAATTGTCCCTGATTGTTTCACTGATGGAATGAGCATGTCCATTCAGGTTGATCATCATCCCCATTTTTTGTTAGGGTGTACAATGTTCTTCTGGCTCGGCACATCTCACTCAGCATCAATTCATACAAATCCTTCCATTCTTCCCTGAATTCCCATCCTCCCTGGTTTCTAATAGAACAATAGTGTTCCACCACATACATACACCACAGTCTGTTAAGCCATTCCCCAAATGAAGGAAATTCACTTAATTTCCAATTCTTTGCCAACACAAAAAGGGCTGCTATGAATATTTTTGTACAAGTGATATTTTTACCCTTTTTGATAATCTCTTCAGGGTAGAGAGACCCAGAAGTTGGTATTGCTCGGTCAAAGAGTATGCATATTTTTGTTTCCCTTTGGGTTCCAAACTGCTCTCCAGAAAGGTTGGATGTGTTCACAGCTCAAGCAACATTGTATTAGTGTCCCAGAATTCCCACATCCCTACCAACATTGATCATTGTCCTTTCTGGTCACATTGGTCAGTATGAGAGATGTGAGGTGGTAGCTCAGAGATACTTTAATTTGAATTCCTCTGATAAGTAGTGATTTAGAGGAGATTGTCATATGACTATGGATTGTTTTGATTTCCTTATCTGTAAATTGCCATTGCATATCCTTTGACCATTTGTCAGTTGGGGAATGGCTTTTTTTTTTTAAAGATTTAATTCAGGTCTCTGTATATTTTAGCAATGAGTCTTTTGTCAGGAATACTAGTTATAAGAATTGTTTCCCAATTTACATTTCTTTTCATCTTGGTTACAGTGGTTATGTCTATGCAAAAGCTTTTAAATATAATATAATCAAAATTGTCTAGTTTGTTTTTAATGATGCTCTCCTTATCTTTCTTGGTCATAAACTGCTTCCCGTTCCTTAGATCTGACATCATCATCTCCTAGTTTGCTTATAATGTTGTTTTTTGTGTCTAAATCCTGTATCCATTTTAATCTTTTGGAGCTATAAGGTGTGAGGTGTTTGTCTTATCCAAGTTTCTTCCATACTTGCTTAAAATTTTCCCAAGAGTTTTTATCAAATAGAGAGTTTTTATCCCAGTAGCTGCACTCTTTGGGTTTATCCAATACCAGATTATTATAATCATTTCCTGCTATTGCACCTAGTCTATTGCACTGATCCACTACACTATTTCTTAGTCAATATTAGACAGTTTTGATGACTGATGGTTTATAATATCATTTTAGATCTGGTAAGGCTAAGCCACCTTCTTTTGCACTTTTTTTCATTAAATCCCTGGAAATACTTAACTTTTTATTTCTCCATTTGAATTTACTTACAATTTTTTTTCTAACTCATAAAAGTAATTTTTTAAAAATTTTTATTGGTAGGGCTCTAAACAAGTAGTTTAGTTTTAGTAGAATTGTCATTTTTATTATATTGGCTCGACCTATCCATGAGCAGTTGATGTTTGCCCAGTTATTTAAATCTGATTTTATTTCTGTGAGAAGTGATTTTTAATTGTTTTCAAAAGTTTCTGAGTCTGCCTTGGCAGGTAGATTCCCAGGCATTTTATATTGTCTTGTTACTTTGAATAGGTTTTCTCTTTCTAGCTCTTTCTGCTGCACCTTGCTAGTCATATATAGATATATTGAGGATTTATGAGGGTTTATTTTATATCCTGCGACTTTTCTAAAGTTGCTAAGTATTTCTACTAGTTTTTTACATGATTTTTTGGGATTCTTTTATGTATACCATCATGTCGTCTGCAAAGAGTGAGAGTTTTGTCTCTTCCTTCCCGTTCTAATTCCTTCCATTTCTTTTTCTTCTCTTATTGCTGAAGATTACATTTCCAATACCATATTGAATAATAGTGGTTATAATAGGTACCCTTGTTTCACACCTGATCTTATTGGGAATACCTCTAGCCTATCCCCATTGCATATAGCCTATTCCCATTCCAAAGAAGTTGGAATCCAACTAGAATCATCTACTCAGCAAAACTGAACTTCTTCTGGGGGGAAAAAAATGGACTATCAGTGAAACAGGGGAATTTCAAATGTTCTTATTGAAATGACCAGAGCTGAAGAGAAGGTTGGATCTTCAAGTACAGGACTTGGGTGAAGCATAAAGATGGTGGACAAGAAGGGTAAATTATGAGGGACTTAATGATGATGAACTACATGTATTCCTGCATGGGACAATGATACAGATACTCATATGAACTTTCTCATTTAATAGAACAGGTAGAAGGAGTTTTTATAGATGAGGCACAGGAAAGAGCCAAATTTCAAAGTACAATATATTGTAAAAATGGAGTCAATTCATGAATGGGAAATGTACTCATAGTAAGAGAGAGCAGAGGTTGAACAGGCTAAGATATATCATGTAAAAGAGTAAAGAAATAATTTCTGAAATGGAGTAGAATGGGGGAAGGTGAGGGGGAATGAGGGAGACTTCATTCTCATCAGAAATGGCTCAGAGAGGAAACAGCATACACTTAATAGGGTATAAAAATCTAGCAGAAAAAAAAAGAAGAGAAAAGGGACAAGGGGAGTAGAGGGGGGGATGTTGGTGATAGAGGATCATCAGATATAACATAGTTTCATTTTTAACTTTTTGCAATGTGGTGGGATTGCTTGGCTGGTCCAGGACCATGGGACTGGTGGTTGCTGGGTCTTGGGGGGTGGGATATAGACTAGGGGCCTATTTTCCCCAGGGCCAGTGCTCTGTCTGCTGTTCCACTCAGCTGCCTCACAGCCCATTTTTGAAGAGGGACAGAGTGAAAGGAGAGAAAAAATATAATAGGGGGTGATAAGAAGGAATGGATGGAGGAAATTAAAATCAACAATGACTGTGTAAAAATGTGGAAGTAACTTCTATGGTGGACTTATGATTAAGAATGTGATTCAACTGAGTCAGAGTTGATGGTGTCAGAACACAAACTGAAACACATCAAATCAAACAAATCAAATCATAAAATAAACAAGAAGGACATTAAGGAGGTAAACATATTGTTAAAAAATAGATATGATAGAACTATGGGGGAAATTGAATTGGGATAGAAAGGAATATACATTTTTTTTACTGCAGTACATGACACTTACACAAAAAGTGAACATGTATTAGGACATAAAAACGTAATGATCAATTGCAGAAAGGCAGAAATAGTGAATACATCTTTTTCAGATAATAATGCAATGAAAATCATAAGCAATACTGGGCCAGGGAGATATAGACCCAGAACTAATTGTAAATTAAATAACCTCATTTCAAAGATTGAGTGGATCAAGCAAAAAATTATAGAAAGAATTATTTCATCCTAGATAATGAAACTGATACAACATACCAAAACCTATGAGATACACCCAAGACAGATGTCAGGGGATATATATTATATGTTTATATGCTTACATGAATAAATTAGAGAATGAAGAAATCAATGAACTAAATAAGTATCTAAAACATTAGAGAAAAAACAAATGAAAAACCCCCAATTAAATAACCAAATGAGAAATTCTAAACATTAAAGGAGCAATTAATAAAATTGAAAGTAAGAAAACTATTGAACTAATAAATAAAACCAAGAGCTGGTTCTATGAAAAAAAACAATAAAATTGATAGTCCTCTGGTCAATTTGATTAAGAAAAAAGAAAGAAGAAAACCAAATTGCTAGTATCATAAATGAAAAAAGTAAACTCACCACCAATGAGGAGGAAATTAAAATAATAATTCAGGAATTATTTTGCTCAACTCTTTGCCAATAAATTTGACAATCTAAGTGAAATGGATGAATATTTACAAAAATATAAGTTTCCCAGATTAAATGAAGAGGAAATTAAAAACTTAAATAACCCTATCTCAGAAAAAGAAATTCAACAAGCCATTATTGTACTCCCTAAGAAAAAAATTACCAGGCCAGATAGATTCACAAGTGAATTCTATAAAACATTTAAGGAACAATTGGTTCTAAATCTATATAAACTCTTTGGAACAATAGGTGAAGATGGAACTCTGCCTAACTCTTTTTATGACATCAATATGGTGCTGATACCTAAACCAGGAAGAGTTAAAAACAGAGAAAGAAATTTATAGACCTATCTCCCTGATGAATATAGATGCAAAAATCTTAAATAAAATCTTTGCAAAGCGATTACAACAAGTTATCACTAGGATAATATATTTTGATGAAGCAGGATTAATCCTAGGAATGCATGGTTTGTTCAATATTAGGAAACCTGTTAGGTATGCTATTGATATAATTAATTATACTATCAGAAATCATATGATCATATCATTAGATGCTGAAAAAGCTTTTGATAAAATACAGCACCCATTCCTACTTAAAAAATAGAGAGTGTAGGAATAAATGGTTTGTTCCTTAGAATAATAAGTATTATCTAACTGAAACCATCAACAAGCTTTATATGCAATGGGGTTAGGCTTGAGGCATTCCCAATAAGATCAGGGATGAAAGAAGGATGCCCATTATAACCACTACTATTCAGTACTGTATTAGAAATATTAGCCTCAGCAATAAATGAAGAAAAATTAGAAGAGGGAAGGAGGAGACAAAACTCTCACTCTTTGCAGATGAAATGAAGGCATACCTAGAAAATCTAAAAAAGTCATCTAAAAAACTACTAGAAATAATTAGCAACTTTAGCAAAGTGGCAGGTTATAAAATTAACCCTCATAAATCCTCAACATTTCTATATATAACTAGCAAGATACAACAGAAAGAGCTAGAAAGAGAAATCTCATTCACAGTACCCTGAAACAAAATAAAATACCTAGAATTCTACCTGCAAAGGTAGACTCAAAAATTTTTTGAAAACAATTACAAAACTCTTCTCACACAAATAAAATCAGATTTAAATACCTGGGTAAGCATCATGTGTTCATGGCTTGGTTGATCAAATATAATAAAAAATGATACTTCTTCCAAAACTAAACTACTTGTTTAGTGCCCTACCAATCAAAATCTCCCCCAAAATACTCAAAATTTGTAAATAAATTTATATGGAGAAATGAAAAGTCAAGAATTTCCAGGGATTCAATGAAAAAAGTACAAAAGAAGGTGGCTTAACCTTAGCAGATCTAAAATTATATTTTTAAAGCATCAGTCCCCAAAACTGTCTGGTATTGGCTAAGAAGTAGAGTCATGGATGAGTGGAATAGACTAGGTGCAATAGCAGGAAATGATTATAGAAATCTACTGTTTGATAAATCCAAATTGTCCAGCTAGTGGTATAAAAACTCTGTCTTCGATAAAAACTGCTGGGAAAATTGGAAGTTAGTATGGAAGAAATTTAGATTAAACCAACACCTCACACCTTATACCAAGATAACATCCAAATGAATACTGGATTTACACATAAAAAACTATATTATAAGCAAAGTAGAAGAAGATCAAGGAATGGTTTGCCTGTCAGATCTATGGAAAGGGAAACAATTTATGACCAAGGAAGAGACAGAGAACATCATTAAACACAGACAAAACCACTGTAACCAAGATCAAAAGAAATGAAATAAATTGGGAAAAAATTTTTTTTCAACTAGTACTTTTGACAAAGGACTCATTTCTGAAATATACATAGAGCTGAGTCAAATTTTCAAAAAAGCAAGTCATTCCCCAATTGACAAGTGATCAAAGGATTTGCAAAGACAATTTACAGCTGAGGAAATCAAAGCAATCCATAGGCATATGAAAAATTGCTCCAAATCATTACTTATTAGAGAGATAAAAATTAAACATCTCTGTGACACCACCTCACACCTCTAAGACTGGTCAATAGGACCAGAAAGGACAATAATATATGTTGCATGGGATGTGGGAAATCTGGGACACTAATATATTGTTGGTGGAGCTGTGAACTCATGCAACCTTTCTGGAGGGCAATTTGGGATTATGCACAAAATGCAACAAAAATATGCATAGCCTTTGACCCAGTAATACCACTTACTGGGTCTATACCCAGAAGGGATGTTAAAAAGGGTAAAAACATCACTTGTACAAAAATATTTATAGCAATCCTGTTTGTGGTGGCAAAAAATCGGAAATTAAGTGAAGTCCTTCAATTGGGGAATGGCTTAACAAACTGTGCTATATGTCATGGAACATTATTGCTCTATTAGAAACCAGGAGGGATGGGAATTCAGGGATGCCTGGAAAGATTTGTGTAAACTGATGCTGAGATGAGCAGAACCAGAAAAAGTTTACACCCTAACAGCAACATGGGGATGATGATCAACCCTGATGGACTTGCTCATCCCTTCACTGTGACAACCAGAGACAATTTTGAGCTATCTGCAATGGAGAATACCTTCTGTATACAGAGAAAGAATTATGGTCTTTGAACAAAGACCAAAGACTATTACCATCAAATTAGAAAAAAAAATTATATTATTATGTAATTTTGCTATACCATACTTTATTTTTCTTCCTTAAGGATATGATTTCTCTTAGGGTGGCTAGGTGTCACAGTGGATAGAACACCAGCCCTGGAGTCAGGAGTACCTGAGTTCAAATCTGGCCTCAGACAATTAATAATTTCCTAGCTGTGGGTCCTTGGGCAAGCCACTTAACCCCATTTGACTTGCAAAAACCTAAAAAAAAGATATCATTTCTTTGTCATCACATTCAACTGAGATCAATGTATAACATGAAACCAATGTAAACACTAACAGAATGACTTCTTTGGGGATTGGGGGCGGGAAGCAAGAATGGAAGAAAAATTGCAAAACTCAAAATAAATTAAATCTTTCTTTAAAAAATGATGAATCTGTAAATCTGTATGTCAAAAATATTTATATACAAGGCTAACATGACTTTTTTGAGGGGATGGGGGTGGAAAGGTAGTGTGGAAGGAAACTTTTTACTTAAAAGTATACATGTGTATGTGGATAAAAAATCAATAAAGAAATATTTAAAAAAGAAGTTGTATATAGACAATGAATTTGGATTTTAAGTGATTAGCAAGGAAGAGACTTGGTTGCATTCAAAATACTTCTGGATCTTTCAATGATCCCAAGATGTTTTTTGCCTTTCTTTGGGAGACACGAGTTCAAATCAAATTTTAAACTGTTACCATCTTGTGACTCTAGGTAAATAACTTGTTCTTAGTTTGTCTCAGGTTCTGCTATTGTTGATATTATAGTACCTATGTCCCAAGTTGTTGTTTTTTTTGAGGATCAAATGAGATAAATTACTTCCTCATGCCCTTCCAGGTTCTAAAGCAAGGATGATTTTTAATTTTATACATAAAATCAGGATATTAGAAAAAGTAAAATTCCCAAAGATGCAAGAGAAAATGAAAAGATAGTTAGAGAAATAAAAATTAGGTAAGATATAGTATCAACTGGGGAACTAAAAAGAAGATTTTTATGGATGAAGAGGAATTCGCATCAGTCTTTATGGTCATTGAAATGGTTTAAATAACGTATTTATCCCACCATATGAACATCAATTCTGAAATCATCATTGCTATAGCTAGACAAACTTTCTATTTTCATACTTAAAAAAGAGAAATAAAAATTACAGTCATCACATTTCTTTTGAATGAGACCTTTGCATGTGCTATTTTGCTTTTAGTCTTTTTTTCTCAATCTTTTTCCACTATCACTGTAGCATTTATTTCTGTTCCATCAGTTTTCTAAGGGAAGGATCAACCCTGTATAAAATGCAATATAGGCATCTATCTGGTGAGTTTAGGAAATATTGGAAACAAATATGAATATTTGATTTCAAAATTCCTAAGAGAAGACATATAACCTCAATTTCCACTAAAGTGAAAAATATTTCATTATGAACCTGTGTATTGTATTGTTCTTTGATGATGTGAATCACTGTCAAGCTAAAGATTTGATTATACTTTTTGATTGAAACAGTGCTCTTCATACTGTTCCTCATATATCTTTGCTTTTGTTTGGGAATTTTTACCTTATGACTTTTATTTCCTAAAGGAAGAATTATAATGGTTGCTATGACTTTAATGAGATTGAGAAAGAATATCTGTTTCCTTGTATAACTTCAGCACATTGAAAAATCACCATGAAGAGAAAATGATCACATATTCAGGTATATTTTGAAAAATGAGTTTGAACAAGCCTTTTAATAAAGTCATTATTCCCTTTTCCATAAATCAATGAAGCTTGTTTTGTCCAGCAAATATGAGCTGGTCAAGGACACATCTTTTAAATTTGTCCTTGTGTGTAATTTGCTCTGCTAGAAGTTTCTTGCATATTTTTCAAGTAAATAAACAGGAAAGACATTACTATAAGTAAACTGAACTATGAATATACATATATGGAATATATGTAGAATGTATATATATATATATATAGTAGTTCTCATTATTCTTTAAAGGGAAGCATGCCTTTTCAAATGAGCAATAAAATTTTAATACTATCAGGGACACAATGTTACTTTCTTGTGCCACAGGAAAAAGTAGGACTGCAGGAATGTATGAAGCATTCTTATAATAATGAAATTGATTTTTATAGCAAACATAAATGAATTCCATCCTTCTAAATAGAACAAAAGACTATAAAGTAATTCCTAAGATGCTGTCAATGTCAATCAATGAGTAAACAATAATTTACTAAGTACCTACTACATAGAGGACCCGATTCTAGGCAAAGGGGATATGAAGAAAAAAGCAAATGTTTTTGATTGGGTACTTTTATCAATAAAAAATGTTTGAACCTATACCCATACATACATATATATACATGTATGTATGCATATATATATATATATATATATCTTTGTATAAGTTATATAAATTTGCTATTATAGGGATAATCCTTTACAATATAGTAGGAAGAAAAGTTACAAGGGAAAGATAAATTTGAAAGAATATTTTTCTTAGTATTACTAGGACCTACTAGAGTTTACTAAGTAGAAGAATAGGATATTCAGCCTGAAACTTAAGAAAAATCTCTTTTTGTATGTGTAGAGGAATGGCAGAGATAAGGCAAAGTGATCAATTAGAGCCTATTACAATAATCCATATGAGAATTCATGTAAGCCCCTAGAGTTTCTTCTCTCTGTAAAGAGACTAGACAAAATACAAGTGATATTGTAATGTTAAAAATTACAAGAATTGCTATCTGAGTATAAATAATGACAAGTTGAACTTGAGTGTATAGATGAGAACAGCGGACATGATATTAATGATGAAGCTTTAAAGATGGATTGGTTTGAGAAAAAAATAAGGTATTGAATACTTTTATGATCATTTCATTCCATTTCTCTGTTCTGTGAATCTCATTCTGACCTATTGTAAAGGAAGAGGGTTTGGGAGTTGCTCTTAACTCTGCATCAGTTCATATATGCCTTCCAATTCAATATTCTTAAGAGCATAGCACCACACATTAATATTCTATTGTCCAGTTGATGGAAATCTTCTTGTTTTCAGATCTCTATCTCTAAAAAAGGTACTTACATGAATGTTGAGGTGTATATGATTTTTTTTTAATTGTAGTTTTATAACTTTGTGTATATACCTACTAATGGAATATCTGGTCAGAGATTGCATTGTAATCCCTTCCTTTTTTAGCATAATTATAAATTGTACCAGTACTAAACTTCTTGATAGTAAAATATTAGCTTGCTTCTCTATATATTGTTTAAATGCATTGATAAAGTGTAAAAATGTGAAAATATATATATATATTTAATCTATTACAGAGTTTTCTTCTATTGTTGCATAGACTCAAATTAATGGAATGAGTCTCCATTTATTTCCAAATACTAGACTTTATCAAATTCCTAAAGATATCATTTTAAAAAGAATTATATGAACTTGCTTTAAAATTGAAAAGTGCAAAAGTACAGTATATATATATATATATATATATATATATATATATATATATATATATATAGAGAGAGAGAGAGAGAGAGAGGATAGCAATACAATTATCCATATTAAGAAGAGGGGAGGAGAAACTGGGGGCTGAATAGTGGAGACAAAAAAAAAGACATCTGCTGTGAATCCCTACCCAGAACTTTTCTTGGAAGTTTTACAAGAAATGTCTAGTTCTATTGGCAAGAGAATAATTTGTCGAGTAAACAGTGAAAACAGTGAATTTTGTGTAAATAACAGAATATGTCTATAGAGAAAATAGTTCAAAACTTACTTGGCAAGAATTTGAGTATATAAAACACTAGTGTGATTAAAAATGAATTACCACTTTGAAATATTTGATCAACATGGAGTCACAACTGAGTATACAGAATTGTTATCAACTTTATATGTTTTCACATAATGGACAATTTTAAAGACATTAGTTTGAAATTGTAATCATTAAAATGAATAAAATTTGTTGATCACAAGCCATGAACAAATGTTAATGAATATTGAACTTTCTCCCAAACCTGCCAAAATGCAATTGTGGAATGTGGCTTTTCAACTGTCTAAGTAAGAGTTCAAATAAGTCCTGAAGCAAGTATTCAAAATAAGTAACTTGGAATAGTATGGTATTAATTATTGAACCATGTTCAAACAACTCCATAATCTCAGTCATATAGAAATACTGATTCATGAATAATTTATGGTAGCAAAAAGTGATACAGCAGCAGGTCTTTCCAAGGCAGCTATAAATCTGGTTCTAACATGAAAGATAATTCATGTTATAAGCAAAATGAGACACGTCTACTGAGTCAAATGTTATCTTAACTTCCTGTCAGAGGAAAAAAAAAAGCTTGTTTTGTCATGTTGTATACAGCGTAGATTATAATTAAAGTAACAAACACCTGAATTAAGACAAAGTGGCTTCTAAAATGTACATAAACTATATTAATCCTGGAGTAAAGCAAATGTACTTTATTTTTAATTAATATCATGGTACTATAGTTTTTAAATATCAAAGTGCTTAATTTGCCTCCTATTTCACTTTTGCAGAGTTAGTGCCTATAATTTAGAAAACAGCATGAAGCAGGTAAAAGAGAACAGAGTTTGAATTTGACATCATGGTTTCTGTGTTCAAATTCTGCTTCAGTTACTTATTAATAATCTGATATTTGGTAAGGCATTTAAGATTTCCTCATGTGAAAAATAAAAAAAAGTCATTTAAACTATTTAATTTGAGGCTTTGGGGCTCCAAATAAGGCAAGTAAAACTCTAACTGCCATGTAGTCCAATTCTTTCTACTGAAGTATAAAGTGAAGTAAGGCCTCAAAAAAATCATCAATAGTTCATTTTTCAGTTAAAGAAGCACCTTAATTTGCATTACTTTTAATTAGTCTCATTGAAGAAAGGTACTCAAGACAAGTACCTTCTGATGGACATTTCTTCAACTAAATCCTTAGGTGATATTATTCAAAGACCTAAAGCTTTTTCAATCTCAGTCTTAACTAGATCTTTATTAAAGAGAGTATAAGATATTCATGCCTCCAAAAAAGGGGTTTAATCTTTCATCAGTTATCATAATATCAGTGGGAGAAGTAATACTCTTCTCACAGAAGTTATTTAGAAGCCTCTACGTATTGCTTCTGTGCACAATTGCAGATATTATTTACTGCTAGATTATTTCTTCACAAAGTTATCACTATTTGCTGCTAAGCTTTTCTACCTATATGTTCTTAGGTGATTTCTCTGCTGAATTGTTACTTACTACTAAGCTTCATTTTCACTGTTCTTCTGGTAGCTACTGTTTCTTTAAAGCTTTTTCTTTTGTATAAGGTGCATTACAGCCCTTTTAAAGAGAATGCAATACTGATGTTATTTTAGTTTTTTATGAGTCAAGACCTTTAGAATCCACTTAAATACAATACTAAACAGAACCCTCAGCTCAAACCTTATTTTCTGACAACTGTTCTTCTCCACTATGTGAACTTCCTCTGTTTTGCTTCATGTTTACCCCTGACAACTCTATAATTGGAGTAATTAAGACTTGACTTGAATTCAACTTCAGAGAATTGCTTTGTGATCCTAGGCAAATTATCTCTCTACCAGTATTTTTTTATAGACAGAAGAGATATAATTATGATACCCATCTCACACAGTGGTGCTTTGTAAAATATAACATTTTTATTAACCAACATCATGATCTTATAACTAGTATGAGAAAAATGAAAATATTCATAAACTTCACTTAAAAACACCAAAGGGATAGAAGTTAAAAGTTTTGCTTTCCTTTCTAAATTCCCCAAAGTATGTCTGTTTCATAGCAACTCAAATTTTCTATTGCTATAGAAAAATAAAAATAAAGCAAAAACAAATAAATAAAATAAATAATGAAGTATAAAATAAAGCATAATTCCTGGTACTTGAACATGCATTTCCCCTTTCATGGGGAAAACATGAAGCTTTCAGTATGAATTGTGCAATTTTTATGTTTGGTTGATTGTGTAATCTTGAAATTTCCTTTGCTCAATGATTTTATCCTCAGTTTCCAATGGAGAAAAGTTTAGTTTTTCCTAGTTATACAACTAAAACCTGGAACAATAAAATCTCTTAAGAAATGTGAGTTGTTTACTCTTCAATAAAAACTGTTGGGAAAATTTGAAGATAGTATGGCAGAAACTTGGATTAGACCAACATCTTACACCCTACACCAAGATGAGATCAAACTGGGTGCAAGATTCAAACAGAAAAGAATATTATAAGAAAACTAGAAGAACAAGGAATAGTTTACATGTCAGATCTACAGAAAGGGGAATAGTTTATGACCAAGAAAGAGATAGAGATCATAAAAACAAATGAAAATTTTGATTACATTACATTAAAAAGATTTTGTACAAGTAAAACCACTTTAACAAAGATCAAAAGAAATAAATTGGGGAAAATGTTTACAATTAGTGCTTCTGACAAAGTACTCATTTCTAAAAATATAGAGAGAACTGAATAAAATTTACTAAAAAAGCAAGCCATTCCCTAATTGACAAATGGTTAAAGGATATGCAAAGGAAATCAAAGCTATCTATAGTCATACGAAAAATTGCTCTAAATCATTACTGATTAGAGAAATACAAATTGAAGTATCTCTGAAGTACAATCTCACACTTCTAAAATTCACCAATATGACAAGAAATCACAATGATCAATGTTGGAAGGGATGTGGGAAATCTGGGACACTAATGCATTGTTGGTGGAGCTGTGAACTGATTTCACCTTTCTGGAGAGCAATTTGGAATTATGCCCAAAGGACAATAAAAATGTGCATACTCTTTTATCCAGAAATACAACTACTGGGTTTACACTCTAAAGAGATCATTAAAAAACATCACTTGTACAAAAATATTCATAGCAGCTCTGTTTGTGGTGGCAAAGAATTGGAAATCAAGGAGATATTCATCAATTGTAGAAAGGCTAAACAAATTATGATATATGTATGTTATGGAACATTATTGTTCTATTAGAAATCAGGAGGGATGGGATTTCAAAGAAGCTTGGAAAAACTTGCATGAATTGATTCTGAGAGAGAGAAACAGAACCCGAAACACATTAGACACCTTAACAGCAAAATGTGAGTGATGAACAACCTTAATGGACTTGCTCATTCCATCAGTACAATAATAGGGATAATTTCAGGGGATCTGTGATGGAGAATAACATCTGTATCCAAATAAAGATCTGCTGAGTTTAAAAAAAGAACAAAGATTATTTCCTTCAATTTTTAAAATAAAATTACTATCACTAATATTTCATTTTTTTCCCTCAGGGATATTTTTTTCTCTCTCAACACATTGAGTTTTAATCAATTCATAGCATGGAAACACTGTAAAGATTTTCAGATTGCCTTCTGTGGGGAGGAGGGCAGAGGGAAAGCAGGGTTGGGGAAAACTGTAAAATTCAAAACCATAGAAAAATGATAGGTAGAAACTACTATTGTATATAATTAGAAAACAAATAAAATATTTACATAAAAATGTGAGTTGACTTGACAACCTCCAACCTGAACTTTTCTTTTTTTTAATTTACTTTTTCATCCATATACTCATGAATATTTTCAAGTTAAATTTTTCCTTCCACCCTTCCTTCCCTCAGCTATGAAAAGTCAGGTATACATTGTACATACATATTTTTGATAAACATGTTTAGAGATTAGTCATTTTTAGTATGAGTAATTATGATTAAGGGAAAGAGATACACGAGAGATAATTTTTATAAAGTGTTCATCAGATTCTGAAGGGTTGTTTCTTTTTGTTGTTGTTTTGTTTTGTTTTGTTTTGTTTTGTTTTGTTTTGTTTTTCTTTTCTTTCTCTGGTTGGGGATAACATTTTCCATAGCCCGTCTAAAGGTTGTCCTAGTTCTCTGAACTGCTGAGAGGAGCTGGTTCCATCAAGATTGATCATATCACAATGTTATTAACCTGTACATTGTTTTCTTGGTTCTGCTCTCTTCACTCAGTATCAGTTCCTGTAAGTCATAAGTATTCATATTCCATAACTTGTTTAGGCATTTCCCAATTGATGGACATCCCCTCAATTTCCATTTCTTATCCACTACAAAAAAAAAGAAAAGAGACGCTATGGATATTTTGGAACATGTGGGACTATTCCCATTTTTTTAATGATTTCTCCTGGATATAGGTCTCGAATTGGAATTGCTGAGTAAAATAATATTACCATTTTTATTGAACTTTGTGCATAGTTCCATATTGCTCTCCAGAATGTTTGCATCAGTTCACAACTTTATCAGCAATGTTTCAATGTCTAAATCCTCTCACAACTTTGATCATTTTCCCTTTTTCTCTTCTTGGTCAATCTGACAGGTGCAATATAATACCTCGTTTTAATTTGAATTTCTCTAATCAATAATGATTTGGAGCAGTATTTGGTATGATTACATATAGCTTTAATTTCTTCATTCGAATACTGTTTACTCATATCCTTAGAGCATTTTTATGTTCTTCTAATCTTCTAGTATCTGTCAAAGCCCAAGTTCATGTTCTTTGTTTCCATGACACTATCTATCTTGTCTTTTGCTATGCCCTTTTTCAATCACCTTCAATCTTTCTGAACATTTATTGTTTAGAAACTTCAGTTACAGTATTTAACCTTTGAGTAAATAGTCTAACTTATTTAAGTATTGACTGATCTGCTCTCTTTACTCTTCAAGTAGATCTAAAAAAGTCTGAAATTCAATATTATCAATTCTTATTCCATTTCTCCTCTTTCCATTTCTCATAGTTATATGAGACTAATGGAAAAAAGTATAGCTTTATCTCTATATACTTTGGTCAAAATGAGACTTTTTTTTTCCTTTTGAGTCTGTTGACTATATTTACTGAAGCTTTCCTTTCAAGGGGCAAGGTTCTTTCAATTTGATGGACATCCGTTGCTATCTGTAATCACTGTTGAACCCCAAAATTTAAATTCTGATGCTACTTCCATTTATTCTCCCTCTATTTTCCAGGAAAAGTGGAAGTAATTAGATCAGTTAACACTATCTTAGAGTTATTTAGTTGTTTTTTTTTAATTGTCAAGCTTCAGGTCAGCTTTTACATTCTTCTCGTTCATCCTCATCAAAAGATTTCTTTATTCTTATTCAATTTTTGCCATCACAGTGATATCATCTACATATCTGAGTTTGTTGATATAACTCCCCACAATCTTAATTCTGATTTTGATTCAAACAGCTTGACATTGCACATGGTATACCCAGCACTTGAGTTAAATCCAAAGTTAAAGAGAAAAATGTAGCCTGTCATACTTCTTTTGCAATGTTTTTTGTTTTGTTTTGTTTTGCTTTATTTTGGTGACTTAATTTTACTATTTTTATTCTTTAATTTTATTTATTTTTCCAATTATATGCAGGTATAATTTTCAACATTCTTTTTTATTAAAATTTTCTCTCTCCCATCCTTCTCTTACTCTAACCCTGATATACAACCCTGATATAGGTTGTATATATAAAATCATGTTAAACATATTTCCATTTAGATCATGTTTCAAGAAGAAGCAGAACAAAAGGGGAAAAACATTAAAAGGAAAAAGCAAAAAAGAAAATTATAAAAGGTGAATATAATATGGGTTTTATCTGCATTCAGTCTCCACAGTTCTTTCTCTGGATGTGGATAGCCATTTCCATTTCAAGTCTTTTGGAGGTGTCTTTGATCTCTGTATTACTGAGAAGATGTAAATCCATCAAGTTCTCCTGGTTTTACTCACTTTACTAAGCATCAGATCATATAAGTCTTTTCAAGTTTTTCCTAATATATGACTGCTTATTTTTTATTATAGAACAATAATATTCCATTATATTAATATGTCCTAACTTGTTCAACCATTCCTCAGTTGATGGACATTCCCTCAATTTTCAGTTCCTTGCCACCACAAAAATATCTTCTATGAATGTTCTTATACATGTGGATCATTTTTTTTCTGTTTTTTTTGTGATCTCTTTGAGATACAGACCTAGTAGAGTTATTACTAAGTCAAAGGGCATGCATTGTTTTATTTCCTTTTAGGTATATTTACAAACTGTTCTCCAAAATGGTTGAATCAGTTCACAAGTCCACCAATAGTGCATTTGTGCACCAGTTTTCTCCAGTTACCTACATTTATCATTTCCTTTTTCTCTCATATTAGTCAATTTAATAGGTGTGAAGTGATACTTCAGAGTTGTTTTGATTTTCCTTTCTCTAATTAATAATGACCTAGATAATTTTTTTCATATGGATATAGATAGCTTTAACATCTTCATCTAAAAATGCTACTGTTAATAGCCTTTGACATACTCATCAATTTGGAAATGACTCACATTTCTATAAACTTGACTCAATTCTCTAAATGTGTTAGAAATGAAAGCCATAAATTATATTTTTTCTTTAGCCTTCTGTTTTCTAATATTGATTGTTATTGGTTTTGTTTGTGTAAAAACTTATCAATGTAATATAATTAATCTGTTTTGTAATTCAAGGTGTTCTCAATCTTTATGTTAATCATAAATTCTTCTCTCTATAAATGATTCTTTGTTTTTTCTAATTGGATAATGGCATTACCCTTTATATCTGTTTCACAAACCCATTTTGATGTCATTTTTGTATATAGTGTGAGATATTAGTATATGCTTAGATTCTGACATACTATTTTTCAGTTTTTCCCAGCAGTTTTTTTGTCAAGTAGTAAATTCTTAGCCCAGAAGCTAGAATCTTTGGATTTATCAGACAGGGGATTACTATAGTCATTTACGATTGTTTCTTTTATATTCAGTCTATTCCATTAATTCACTACTCTTTTTCTTAGTCAGTAGGAAATAGTTTTGATAGCTGCTATTTTACAGTATAGTTTCATATCAGGTATATAGGTAGGCAGCCTTCCTTTGCATTTTTTATTAAGTCCCCTGATAATCTGATCTTTTGTTCTTCCAGATAATTTTCTTTATTTTTTCTAATATTTTAAAATAATTTCCAATTTCTTTTCCAATTTTAAACCAATCAATTATTTCATTTTTGGTTCTGTTACTTCTTGACTCACATACAGGTTTCCTAGAAAATCAGTAAGATGAATTGATCCTCTTATCACTTTTTTTGTTGTAATACATAGTCAACAGCTTTGGGGTAAGAGAAGATATTTTTCTTGAACTCATTTCCTTGCTCCATAATCCAATGAATGTTGGTTATTTTGTCTCTATTTCTTCTGCCTCTTTGAAAACCACTGTCTTCTTCTGTAAATTCTCAGTTTATATGTAACTAAAACCTAGCTTGCAAAACCTAAACATAATATTGGTGGTAAGTGCATTTGTTCAGTAATTTTGAGCATAATTGTTCAGTAATTTGAACATTCTTTGACACTGACTTTCTTTAGGTTTGGGATATAAATTGAACTTTTCTAATCCAGTGGCCACTGGTGAATTTTCCAAATTTGCTCACTTACTGAATGAAACAATTTAGCAACATTATTTAGAATTTTTGAATAACTTAATCAGAATTCCATCAATTCTCCAATAATTATTATTAACAATACTTCCAAGGAATGACTTACAGAATCTGGTGCTGAGCAAAGGGAGTAGAATCAAGAGAACAAGATATACATTAACAACATTGTGAGATGAACAACCTTATATGAAACAGCAGTGCAGAAAGCTAGAAAAACCATTTTAGACTGGCTATGGACAATATTATCCCCATTCAGTGGAAGAAAAACAAAACAAAACAAAAAACCTTCGGAATCTGATTAACACTTTATAAAAATTATACCTTATGTATCTCTTTCCCTGCATCCTAATTCCTCATGTTGAAAATGACTAATCTGTAAACATGATTATCAAAAACATGTGTGTACAATGGTAATCTGACTGTATGCCACTGAGGAGAGGGGGATGGGAAGGGAGAGTGTAAGCAAATTTTGTGACTTAAAAATATACTTGTGCATATGGATGAAAAGAAATAAATTAATTAATTTTTAAAAATGCTTGACAACTCCAACTTAGCTTCATTCTCCAGGATGGCTAAATCTATATCAGTACCCACAGAACTGTGTTTATTGGAAATGTTAAAATCTTTGTTGTCTACAATATATTTTTGTTGTCTCTTCTTTAATTTCATCTACTCCTATTAAGGCCCAATCGTTTTTGTCTTTTGTCATACCCAGTTTTTTCATAGAAATGTCTCTGATTTTCTTGAAGAGATCTCTTCTTTTTCCAGTTCTATAATTTTCTTCTATTTCTTTGCATTCCTCTTTTAGGAAAACTTTCTTATTTCTTACTTAATATTCTCTAAAATCCTATGTTCAGTTGGGAATATCTTTCTTTCTCTATTTTTTCATATTTTTTTCACTTTCTTTCCTTAGTTCATTTATAACTTCTCATCAGAGTGCTATTTTGCTTTCTTCTTCGTTTTACCCTTTTGGAATAGCAATATATGAACACAAGCACAAACATGTATGGCATACACAATTATATCTACAATGAGTATTCCATATATATTTATAAGTGTACATATGGAGGGGGGGGATAGTTACTGGGCACAATAGATAGAGTGTTGGGTCTGAAGTCAGAAAACCCAATCTTCTAAATTAAACTCTGCCCTAAGGTATTTAGTAGCTGTGTGACTGGGCAATTCCCTTAACCCTGTCTGACTCAGTTTTTGCATCTATAAAATTAGTTGGAGAAGGAAATGGCAAACCACTCTTTGGTCTTCATCAAGAAAACTCCAAATGGAATCATGGAGAGTGGGAAGTGATGAACAAAACAATTTAACATGACTGAAAAATGACTTCACAGCAGTCATATGTTCCTGGATATATTTTTTCCTTATATAAAATATTATCATTTCAAGGGAAGGCACTTTTATTTTTGAGTATGTATGTAGAGCATCTAACATAAGACCTGACACTTGGGTCTAGGACTTTTGAAATTGATGTTAATAAATTGATTAGAATACCTCTCATCTTACTCTACACTAATCATCTCTCTTCAAGTATTTGAAAATCTTATTGTCTTTAAGTGTGGAGATGTCCAAAGACTACCTTGTGTAACATTCAGAAATATAAAATCAGTTTTGCCAGTTGGTCCAGACCAAAAGATTTACCTGCATAAATTCACCATTTTTTTTCACATTAAAAATGCAAACTGATCATGAAAACATTTTTCTCCTTTAGTATACCATTTTTGCCATATTC
Organism: Macrotis lagotis; assembly: GCF_037893015.1. NCBI lineage: Eukaryota > Metazoa > Chordata > Mammalia > Peramelemorphia > Peramelidae > Macrotis > Macrotis lagotis. The sequence goes on along the minus strand of NC_133663.1, from coordinate 118,805,666 downwards.
AATTTTTTCTTTTCTCTTTAAAAAGGAATGGGGGGGGGGGGCTGCTAGGTGGTGTAGTAGATAGAGAACCAGCCTTGGAGTCAGGAGTTCCTGGGTTCAAATCTGGCCTCAGATACTTAATAATAATTACCTAGCTGTGTGGCCTTGGGCAAGCCACTTAATCCCATTTGCCTTGCAAAAACCTAAAAAAAAAAAAAAAATGAATAAGAGGGAGTGACAATGTACAAAAAGTACATATACTTATGAAAGGATGCCCATATAGCCCTTCTTACATCTGTTAGGAATAGAGGATATCCTATAATTATCAAATAGGCCTGGCATATTGTTTTAACCTCAAGGAATATCCTTTCGGGAGGCTGACTACCATATTAAAGACACAGTTCTTGAGAATGAAATAGGGTTCAGGTAAAAGTTTCATTTCAGGATGACACTAAGTGTAGCCACTGGCTACTTGAGTTCAGTTCTGCCTATGAGGAAACATTATTCAGACTCAGGAGAACAAGGGTGGAAATTAAACAAAAATTTATTATATTAAAAGAAGCTACAACACATAGGAAAGGACAGAGAGAGAGAGAGAGAGAGAGAGAGAGAGAGAGAGAGAGAGAGAGAGAGAGAAAAGGATAGGCAAGCAGCAGCATTGGCTTTGGCTGGGCCCGTGAGTCAGAGAAGAATGCAGACCTGACTGAGAGGGAATCCAATCCAGCTTTTTATGTCTTGCCTCTCATCCAGAAGGCAAAAGGTGAACTCCCTTTCCCTTTCTAGACCAGGATAGAGGGTGAAAGCCTAAGGAAATCAGGACACAAATTTTATATCAAGAATGGGGATCTCCAACAAATTTGACAAGATTAGCAGCCTTTAAGATTACAAATTTTGTTGTTATTACAATCATGATTGTCTACTTCTAGTGAATTTACATCTCAAGAGTAGGTGGTAGCTGATTTACATCTCTACCCAATTTTTACATTCACAACTCTCTTTATCTTTCCTCTGCACCATAAGGACCTCCAAATGTCATTCTCTTGATGGTTAGAAGAGCAATGCTGTTTCCTTTGATATTGAACTAACTTTTTGTCACAGGATTTATTCGAAAATCTAATACAGTGGTACCCAATTTACACAACAAATCTATATCTGGCTTGGTACCTAAAAAGCAGTTTTATCAAGGAAAAAGTGCCATATTACCATTTTTTTGAGTTAAAAACTTAGGGGTACTACTAAAATTCTCTCAAAGCTTACTTTACTTGGGATGAGTCACATTAAAGGATTTTTCCTTAAACTACTAGAATCCCTCTTATGTCAGCTTTTCTTTAGAATGAACATGAATAAATTGATCTAATTCCCATTATATCAGGAGTTCAAAATATTTTCTTCTTTTTCTACACTTTATTATTATGCTCTTTTACCATGAAAGCAAAGGAAAGTTGACTGTTGAAAGGCTAAGCCTTAAAGAGACCCTAAGGAGAGAGATTGTTATGACTTCAGTATATCATCCAAGTTTCAACAAAAAAAAAAATCTTATAATTATTAAAACCAGGGGCAGCTAGGTGGCAGTAGTAGATAAATCACTGGCCTTGGAGTCAGGAGCACCTGGGTTCAAATCCAGTCTCAGACACTTAATAATTACCTAGCTGTGTGGACTTGGGCAAGCCACTTAACCCCATTTGCCTTGCAAAAAAACCCTAAAAAATAATAATAATAATAATTCTTAAAACCATCAAGTTTTCTGAGACGTTTGGCAGATAGAACCATCAATTTATTTTTGGATAGAGTTTCAGGTAATATGAAAAGAAAAACAGAACAATATGTACCTTTAATAATGACTAAACTTCACAATTGATTTATATATCATAGAATTGGATTACTGATTATTAGTATCAACAGTGACCACTCATAAAAGTTTTCACACTTTGCACTTCTTTTTGCATACTCTAACATTGCAGACTTCTTGCAGCTCATTGTTTTCATACTAGTGAATAAATTGGAAGAATATGTGCATTTTAGATTCTACAAGTTCTTCAACAGTGACTTTAAAAAAATTCATTGCCCTTCATTGTGAAGTTGTAGGTCTTTAAATGGGATTAATGCCTCTCCTCATTTATGTATTTAAAGATTACTGAGTTAATGAGTTCAATTCTCTAGAGATTTGGGCCTAAGCATAATAAAGATTTGTGAAGGCTACTTACTCCTACTTCTTAATTCCTTCCTTTCCTCTTTCACCACCCCCACATCCAACACAGGTATAAGCAGAGACCCATTGTGCTTTAAGGAGAACTTCTCCTATGTTCACCTTGAAGAGAATATTCCTTTATAATACACAGAATGAATACAAAAGCTTGTCCAGAAAGAATACACAATAGGGATTGAGAAGACCTTCTAACTACCATAGAAAGCAAAGAAATAAAAGAAATAAAAAGCTAGACCCAAAGAGATTATAACTCAGCACTGCCAAAAAAAGTAATTGCTTAATAATATTGATATTTTAAAAAAAAACTATTATAGTTTTTCCAAAATGCCTTGTTTCCACTTAAATAATGTTAATAGTACTTCAAGATGCTTGCCAATATGTCTAATGATTCAGTGGTAATTGAAATATTGGACTCTATTGTATGTTCATTTCAATATTAGTATATATATATTTTTTTAATTCTTTGGAAAATATTTTTAAATTCATTAATTCTAAAAATATGTTGTGTGACTCAGAGTGTTATGATTTCTTCCAAGACTAAAATATTAGATAAAGCATTTCAGAAGACTCTGTTTTTCAATGTAACATAGATCTGGAGTGATGAAACGCTGAAAACATATAAATCATATTAAATAATCATATCATGAAGGTGATGACTTTTCTAAGCAAAGTCTAAGGAAGACAATTTTGATTCCTTGAAAATAAAAAATATCACCAAATATAAGAGTATTGTAGTCTGAAAGTTATAAATGTACTTTGTAGGCTCACAAAGAGTGATCATTTTCTTTTTGTTAGTCTTTGAGACTATGCTTCTCTATTTTGTCCAGACTGGAAGTAAAGATGTCACTCATAGGCCAACCTGGCTTCTTATAGATTGGGAATCTTTTTTTTTCCTTTGTTTCTGATCAGAGCATTTTTAGTCCACCTTAAACTCTCTAGTCATTCCTTTCTCCCTGCATCCCCTGAGGAGATGTGTAGACATGCCAAGAGGACCCAACCTGCTAGTAAAAATGGGGCATAAGAGAATAGTTTACATACAAACTTTGGCATAAAATAAAATAGACTTGAAAGATTTTGTTTCTGCTAGTTCACAATTCTCTACATCATTTTCCTGCATCATATATAAGATGCTATTCAATTTAAACTTCACTTTAATTAAAAAAATGATTAATCAAGATTTACATAATCTATTCAAATAGTCATACTTATTCAGAGTCCACTCTGCACCTTTGTGATTTCAGGGATGAGATGGGATAGATTTTGGGATGGATTTTGTTTTCTTTTTTCACATGAAGACTATGTTCAACAAAATGGGTTCTTTTACTTAAAGAAACAAAAACCTTGTTCAACAGATTTCCAATGTACTAAAATGTTTCAATACCTACTTACTAGGCCCGGTTTTCCTACTTCCCTAACAAAACAACTTTCAGCTCCCCATATCAATAAAATGACAGTGAAGCAATATCTACTTCTAGTAAGATTTATTAATATGTTCTATATTAATTTTAAATCACATCGAAATCACAAGAAAAAAAGAATAGAGAAACAGGTATATTTGATTTCACTGCTTAATATGCTTAAATTTCTTCCTTTCCCTTATTTGGGAAACAGCTTAAATTTTATACTTTTTATCAATTTTATCCATAGCATTTTCAGTAAAACTATTTTTCACTTTTTTTGACCCTTCAGTTTAATACTTTTCTCCACTTTTTCCATCTCTATCAGGGTCCTTTCCCTTTTTTCCCTTTATTTTAGGAATAGTAATTTAACTTGTGACTTCTTTGGTATAGGAAACTTTCAGGTAGAGAACTACCAATGTAGTTCATCACCTTCTCTGTAATTTATAGACTTAGGTGCTTAACCCCCTGATAGCTTAATTGATTTACCAGAGACACACAGATAGTACATAGCAGGGATGGAACTTGAACTCAAGATCAGAACTCTTTCAGGTTCCCAGTGTTTAGATTTGTAAAAGAAGTAGTCTATTTTTCTTGATTGTGTGGCATATGTATGCCGAACTCCTAGAATCTTAATTTAAAAACTTAACAGAAAAGTTTACCGTTCAATAGAGTTAGCCTTTCTCAGATTCTTGTAAACCAGAAGTACCAATGCTGATTGAACTTTTCATCTTGTATTTTTCCTTAATTGTTACTGCTATGTTTATCTAAATAGATTCATATAAACTCTGCCTCCTAAATATCTCATTAAGTATATGTAAGAAAGACTTGAAATTCACAACTTAAGGCTGATACCAATGGGTAATACTAGATCATATTATCTGTGGAAATCGAAAATTAGCTTTTGACGTTTAAATTTAAATGCTTCTTCCTCATTAGGAAAGCACTTTCTTTGAATTTATTTTATTTTCCTAATTCATTCCATTATAGGGCAATCACAATCCGCTTAACTGGTAAACTCAAGTCAAAATATTTAATAGAATCAAGTCTTTGAGAATTATCTGATAAGAGACAATTCAGGAACCTTTTAAATTAAAATTTTCCTGCTTTTGTACAAGTGAAAAAGGATCAAACTCATAAAATGAGACATTTATAAAATGCTATACAAACTTAAAAAAACTATAAAAAATTAGCTATCATTTTTACTGAAGATTACCTTATTTCAAATCAAATCATAGGAAAAGACTGTTTAACAATACTAGTTCAGGATCTCTGTTGGGTTCCAACTTTAAAAATAAAAAATAGGCTTTCATAATGGTCCGTTTTGTGTGTGTGTGTGTGTGTGTGTGTGTGTGTGTGTGTGTGTGTTTCTTACTGAGTTATTTGAAAATTATATTGTATTATGACTCAATATATTAGGAGTAAGATTCAATGTTACTATCTTTTAACAGCAGGTAAGGTCAGGTAGACTATTTAAAAGCTTAAAAGGAGAGAGGCTTAGGATAGCTCAGTTCCCTAAAGATGATTCTGATGGGGCTTGTGATTAAATATGCCTACTGACTGGCTCTCACCTCTAATCTAACTAGGAGAGAGCAGTCACTCCCTGGAGACCCTTGGGGAAAAAGTTCCTAATTCTCCTTGTCAGTATTAGCAGTCCCAGAAGAAAGGTGAAGTTCTTTCATCCTATAAAAAAATGAGTTCAGACAAAGGGCACTGGTTCAAGTGTCTAAGGGAGCATTCATTACTGTGCTAGATCTACTCTTTGGAAAAAACTATTTCCATCCCTAGGTCCTTTAAGTTGCAACATTTCATGAGAACACAATTTACTTAAAACTACCATATTAATAGAATTTAAATTCCACCTGGGAGATGTGTTTAGTAGTAACATTTAATTAAAATAAAATATATATATATATATATATATATATATATATATATATATATATATATATACACATATATACACACACATATATGTATAGGCATGCCAAGGTTTAAGGATCAATTTTCTGATCAATGAAAATGAATTCATCTTATAATTACAATTAGCCTTAATAAGTGATAATGTGCAATAAAGTAAATCAGAGAGTAAGGAAATTTTAAATTCACATTTTTGTAAAAAATCTCTATTGGAAGAGAAACATTCTCAGATACTTTCCTTACCTGATAAGTGATATTTATATGGAAATATGATATTACTAAGAAAAGAGAATTTTCCTATTTTAAAATGCTTTGGCTAGAAATCTGACAACTTGATCTTGACTATGAATGTGTAAGCATCCTGGTAAATTTATACAACAGATGCTTTTTTTTCTTTTTGTATTTTTTTTCCAAATAAGTTATTCTGCTACCTCAAAGTTATGTCTTAGGAATTCCTGGAAAAAAGTAGATGAATGAGAAGAGGAAGAGCGCATAAAGTAAGTTCTTTTTGCAAAAAAATACAATGGATAAAATAAGATAACAGGTAATGGATTGAGAGGGGAGAGCAAAAAGTTGGACTGATATCCAATTTATTTGCAGCTCAGTATTTATTTTATTTCTCTAGGGGTAAAGTTTTAAGTTATAATGATTGTGGTTCATTTTAGCTGTTTCTTGCACTTCCACAGTTGTTTCTATAACTACTTAAATCATTTCTTCTTTGATGTATCTGCTTCAGCTTTGCATAACAGCAAAAATTCCTATTGCCCATGAAAAACGACCAGCTGTTACCTGTATTATATAAAGCTATAGTATACTATTTGCAAATACATTGCAAATGTATTTGAGGGAAAAATTGGAAGGGAGACCCGAAATGCCTAGAGATCATTTGAAAGACACTAATTAGTGTTTTTCAAATGGCTTGCAGGTTGAGTTCATCTCCATTTACAGAAAATCAAATCCATTATTTGGATCCCTGAATCTATTTACATGCAAAATTGTTGCATTGCTTTTGAAACAAAAGAAATGCTCATCTAGATTACAACAATTCTGTGTCTTAAAACTGAATAATCTGGTTGCCAAGTCAAAAGTTATTTGCTTTTACCTCAAAGATCTTTGCCTTGCCCACTGCATATCTTGTTTATAAACTTTGGAAATGTATAGTTTATGCTGTACTAGTAGAAATTAATACCTCAAGTTAATTTGTGCATTCCTTCATCTAAAAAAAAATCAGAATTATAGCATAGCAAAATGGAAAGAAATTGAGGCAGTTTAGTCTACCACATGGAGGATAACTACATTAATTCAGTAAACATTTATTAAATACTTCCTACATACAAGGTACTACAAACATGATTAATGGCATTGATGATTTAGCAACAACAACAAAAATGATAACCTTCCACTTTCAGTTCATTCAGAAGCAAGTAAGGAATATTTCTTTCCCATGATTTTATCAGAAGCAGAGTAAATCTGATCCAAAAATATTCAAGGAGGATTGGATTTCTTATTCCTTTCCTAATTTTTTACAGGACATGTATTTTTTTAATTGATGTTTTATTTTTTCAAATATATGTTATGAAAGTTTTTCAACATTCATCCATATATGTACAAATATTTTTAAGATACAAAATTTCCTTCTACCCTCCTATCCCACCTCCCCTCCCCTCATTCTTAAACAGTCAGGTTAATATTTTACTATACATTTGTGTCAAGCATGTTTAAAGATTAGCCATTTTTGGCATGAGGAATTAGGATTAAAGGAAAGAAATATATGAAATTTTTTTTTAAAGTGAATGTAGGGGGCAACTAGGTAGTGCAGTGGATAGTGCACTGGTCCTGACCAAAAAAAAATAGTGAATGTATTGTTCATTAGATTCTGAATAATTTTGTTTTGTTCAGTTTTGTTTTTCTTTCTCTGCATGGGAAGATCATTGTCCAAAGTGGGTCCAATATGGTTATCCTAACTCTCTGAACTGCTGAGAGGAGCTGCATCCATCAAGATTGATCATCTTACAATGTTGTAGTTAATGAGTACATTGTTCTCTTGGTTCTGCTCCCTTCACTCAGCATCTGATCCTGTAATCATTCCATGCTTTTCTAGAACCTGACATTTATGGATTCTTCTAGAATAATAGTATTCCATGATATTCATGTACCAAATTTTGCTTAACAGTTCCTCAATGGATGGGCATCCCCTCAATTTCCAATTCTTTGCCCTAAAAAAAAAGAGCTGTGGTGAATATTTTGGAACATGTGGAATTTTTCCCATTTTTTGTGACTTCTTCTCAATATAGGTCTACAATTGGAATTACTGGGTCAAAGTGTATGGACAGTTTTATGCTATTTGGGCATAGTTCCATATTGCTCTCCAGTATGGTTGGATCTATTCACAATTCCACCAACAATGCATTAATGTCCCTTTTCTCCCACAAACTCTCCAACACTGATCATTTTCCCTTTTTGTCATCTTAACCAATCTGATAGGTGTGAGGTGATAATCTCAGAGTTGTGTTTATTTGCATCTCTAATCAATAATGATTTGAAACATTTTTTTCATCTGATTGCATGCCACATATACATTTCTTCATTTGAAAACTGTCTATACATACCCTTTGACCATTTAGTAATTGGAGAATGACTTGCCTTCTTATAAATTTGATGCAGTTATCTATATATTTTAGAAATGAAACTGTTATCAGAACTCCTAGTTGTGAAGATTGTTTCCCAGCTTTCTGCTTTCCTTCTAATTATGGCAGCATTGATCTTATAAGTGTAAAATCTCATTAATTCAATATAGTCAACATCATTCATTTTTCAGTTTATAATGTATTTCTTGTTTGGTCATAAATCATCACCTTTCCATAGATTTTATAGAAAGAATATTTCTTGGTCTATTAATTTATCTATGGTGGTGCCCTTTATATCTAAATCCTGTACCCATGTTGATCTTATTTTAGAACAAGGGGATATGTGGGGTTTTTTTTACATTCCATCAGTCTCATACTCTAACAATAATATTTCTTAAAACATGACCCAAAGACTCATATTCTTGCAGTTTTTTCTTCGAAAACAGGAATACAAATTAATGATCATACAAAAATTAAAATAAAGTTGAATTTTATTGAGGAAATAGCAATTCAGAGACAAATATGCACATTTTATTTGATGAAAAATTGTTTAATCAGGAATTTATTCAAATTAGGGACTTATCTCTGATAAGTTGTTGTGGGAAATTATATATATCATAGCCAGGAAGCGAACCCATTTGCAAAAGTTCATGGGAAAGAAAAGATTTATGGAGAGATATGTAATTGGTACTAGAATTAGAATCCCCACTTATGATAAAAACAAAAGATCTTATTGAAGGGGAATAGACATATTTTTTTCTAGGATATGTGCATATATATGTTGAATATTTGCAAGATCACATATACTCATCAAAAATCTTCTACTTGGTTCACCTCTACTTTTTCTCCTCTTACTGTTCTCCAGTGCCTCTCCAATCTGACTTCTGACTACATAATAGTAATGAAAATATTTTCTTCAAAGATTCCAATGATCGCAAATGCCAAATCTAAAATTTCTTTTCAATGCTTCTTTTTTTTAAGGTGTTTTTTGTAAGGCAAACGGGATTAAGTGGCTTGCCCAAGGCCACACAGCTAGGTATTTATTAAGTGTTTGAGACCTGATTTGAACCCAGGTACTACTGACTCCAAGGCTGGTGCTTTATCCACTACACCACATATCCACCCCTCAATGCTTATTCTTCTTGATCTCCTTCCAACATTTAGAGCTGTTGATCACCTTTCATCCTAAATGCTTTCTTCTTTCTGAGTTTTCCTAACATTGTTCTAAATATCTAATGATTCCTCCTCAGACCCATGTTAGATCTTTGTCTATAAAATGATCACTAACTCTAAAATAACCGCCAAAGATATTTGTACCCCTCTTTTTTCCTCTTTCCTTATTCTTTCACTTTGTGATAACACTCCTAAGGGTTCAATTGCATCTATGCAGATGCAGATCATATATTCATATATATATATATATATACATATATATATAATAAATATATACATGAATACTCACATACATATGCATATGTATATATATATATACATTTATTATCTTTTATGAGCATCAATCCCTAATCACATTTTTATAACCTTTCTAACTAAATGTCTTACAGACACCTCAAACTAAATCTGTTTAAAAATGAACTCATCCTCTTTTCCCATAAACTTTTCCATTGTCCTAACTTTTCTATACTATCACCTCCCAGGCACCAAGGCTCACAACCTTGGAATCATTCTGGACTACTCACTCACATGCCACATATACAATCTCTTGCTAAATATTGCCATTTCTAATTTCATACAGCATAACTGTTCATGTTCCCCTCACATCAATCAAATAGATACCCTCTAATTTAGGTTTTTATAACTTCTCACCTAGCTCATATATTAATTTCATATTCAGAAATCTCTCCCCATGGTACTAAATCCTTCAAAATTGCTACCAGTAAGTCTGAAGTAATATTCAAGATATCAATTTTTATAAAGTGAAATTTGAATCATGTTACTGCTACAATCCTACTTCTTGTGATGTCAAGAATAAAATGTAGTTTTTCTATTTCTATTATTTTGGAGTTTATATAAAAACTATTACTATAATTGTTGAGATTCTCTTTAGATTATTTGGGGCCTTAGGTAAGAAATATAGTCATATAAACTTCCAGCCAAGATGGTGGAGAGAAGCCAGAAATTTTATCAAGCTCTCCTGCTTTTCCCACAGAAACAACATTAATCAATCCATTAAACAGATTTTAGAGTGACAAACCCTCAAAAGAGCAGAATGAAACATCTCAGCAAGTTCTATCATGGGGAATCTTGAGTGTACCCAGAGCAGAGGACAGAAATCCAGAGGATTAGCTGCAGGGCATGGCAAATACTAACCTGAGATCCTCAACTGTGGGGGCTATCTCCAGTGGAAAATTTGCAGTTTGAACTCATGGAGGCTATTTGGTGGACTGAAAGAGCTCCAGCATGGATGTCTAGCACCCCTATTCACCCAACTCAACTGGTCAAAACAGTGTAACTCAGATGGTGAGCCCCCCTGGCTTTTGCAACCTGGAGGACCTGGCATTTCCCAACACAGTCAGCCCAGAGACATCTCCAGTTGTTCCCATCTTAAACATTGACCCAGGAATCTGGCAGTTGACATTCCTAACACTGAAATTCAAAAGAGAGAGAGCTTCTTCTCAGCCAAGAGAGCCTAGCCCAGTGACTGTACTGTGAGTGACAGAGCAGAGCCAGCCCCCATGGCCCAGGGAGTGGATGGATGACATTCATAGGACTGATGGTCCAGAGAGAGAGTCTTTGGCTTTCCATACCATTGAATCCACTGATCAGATCCCTGGAGTTCCTAACATTGATGATGCCAGGTTAGTAAACAAGCCTCTAGGGTTCTCAAGATCAAAGGCCTGCAAGCTCCTTTCCCACTACAATCATCTTTGTATAGGGACCAGCAACAAATCCCAAAATAATTAAAGAAGGTTAGAGAAGAGCAGTATCTATTAGGAGGACAGAAGAGCCACCACATGTGAAACCTCAAAGGAAAATATGAATTAGTCTACAACCCAGGATTGACTTCTTAGAAGAGCTCAAAAAGGATTTAAAAAAAAATCAAATGGAAAAATTGGAAAAAGAAGTGCAAGACAAAGTTAACATCTTGCAACAGTGACAGAAGAAAATAAATTCTTTAAAATTATAGCTGAGTAAATGGATAAATGAAAACAATTCCTTCAAAGAGACAATTGGATAAATGGCAAAAAGATAACAAATCCTTTAAAATACATTTGACCAAATGGAAAATGAGATACAAAATGAGATACAAAAAGAAAATAACTATTTGAAGAATAGACTAGGATTACTTCCAGGGCAGGGTCAAGATGATGGGGAGGAGCCCAGGTGGTGGCACAAAGCCAACATTCTCCCTGAGCTTTACCCTAACAAAGATAAATGAAAAGTTTACTATGACATTTATACTATAGATCCCACCAAGAAAAAGAGAAGATTCAAAGAAGATCCAACTGTAGACATCATGGAGGATCTTCAGTGAAGGTCTGTCCCTTCAGGGAGGAAAAGGGGAAGTAAAGTCCAGAAGGCAGAGAGCTGGAAAAGCTAGCCAGAGACTTTGAGCCACAGTCCAATCCAGGTCCTGACAGCTTAACAATAGCAGAGGTGCTGGTAGCTAGATAGCAAGCCAGCAGGGAGGACTCCAGCCCCAAACAAAGTCAGAAACCTGAAAACACTAGAATAAAAGACAAGGCTAGGTCAGGAACAAACCAATGTTAAGTCAAACCCTGGACATAAAGGACGGGAAAAAACAAACAGACCCCAGCCCCAGCAAAATAAAAATTTGTTTCTAAATTACCTACACACAGGAGCAGAACTAAAATAAAAAAGATGAACCAAAAACCTAAAAGAACACTCAATATAGAAAACTACTTTAGAGATTAAGATGATGACAATATCATGTCTGAAAAATCACTCACAGGAAGTATCAAAACAGTCTATAAACTGGACTCATTTAAGCTTATTGAAGAGCTTAAAAAAGAAGTTAAAACCCAAAGCTGAGAGGCAGAAGAACAAAGGAAAAAAGAAGTGAAAGTCATGCAGGAAAATTATGAAAAGTTATATAATTATTATATATTTATTATATATTTATATATTTATATATATTATATATTTATATATTATATAAAGTTATATAATTATATAATTATAAATAACCAAATGGAAAAGGAAACACAGAAGCTAATTGAAGAAAATAAAACCCTAATAATTAGAATTGAACAAATAGAAACCAATGAATCTACAAGACTATAGAATAAAAAGACAGAATAAAATGGCTGAAAAAAAATTGAAGAAAATGTAAAATATCTTTTAGGGAAAACAAATGACCTGAAAAATAGATCCAAAAGAGACAATCTACCAATCATTGAACTACCAAAATGCCTCGACCAAAAAAAAGAACAAAGTATAAAGACTGGAAAAATGAATAAAATGTAAAGTAGCTTTTAGGGAAAACGAATGACCTAGAAAATAGATCCAGCAGAGACACACTAAGAAGCATCGGACTACCAGAAAGATTAAAAAAAAAAAAACACAACCTGGAAAACATCATGCAGGAAATTATAAGGTGAAACTGTCCAAATATACTATAAGAAAATAAGAATATAACCATTGAAAGAATCTGCAGAAGTGGTGCCGGTGGAGATGTAGTGGCCTCCTCCCCATCCCTCCTTTACCTTCGGATGTTTGTTTTTTTGGGGGGCCTGCTGCAGCCGGACGAGGGCCCCGGGGCCGCGGGGGCTCAGCCGACCACCGTGGGCTCCATGTCCAACCAGCAGTTCTCAGGTAGCTGTGCCAAGGCAGCCCGGGCTGGTGAGGAGGCGCAGCGGCTCCCACCGGTGCCAGCATCTGTAAGTGGTTTGATGTGCGGTTTCCTGTCCATGACCATGACCGCCGCGCGGGCGTAGCGCTCCACCCGCCTGTGGACGCCTTTGTGCACCAGAGTAAGCTACATATGGAAGGTTTCCGAAGCCTGAAGGAAGGGGAGGCCGTGGACTTCACCTTTAAGAAATCAGCAAAGGGTCTTGAATCAATCTGGTAACGGACCCTGGTGGGGTGTTCTGCCTTGGGAGTGAGAGGCGGCCCAAAGGGAAGATGCTCCAGAAACGCAGATCCAAAGGAGACAGGTGGAGGACTGGATCATCACGCCAAGGAGTGTAAGCTGCCACCCCAGCCCAAGAAATGCCATTTCTGCCAAAGCATCCGTCACATGGTGGCCTCATGCTCCCTGAAGGCTCAGCAGTCTCCCAGTTCACAAGGGAAAACTGCTTACTTCTGGGAGGAGGAGGAGATTCACTCCCTGAGGCCCAAGATTGAAGTGGGTCTGGGGCTATCCCAAGGGGATGGGAAAGCTTTCAGGAGCAGGCGTCAGTCATCAGGGAGTGGGGAATGTCAGAGTGGGATGGGATGGGTCAGGGGGGGAGGAGGGGAAGCTTGCTGGCACTTCTGAGTGTTTTGGGTCCAGAGTCCTCAGCACTGTTTCCTTCCCCTTGAAGAAAGACATTCAAAGGCCCCTCCATCCATGGCCTGCCTCCATCCCAGAACCACCAGCCACACAAACCCATGGCTATCCTGAGGGATACCTCAGTGAAAGCAAGGGCAGGGGGTGTTGGGGAAAGAGAATTCCTCAAGCCAGTGAGGCAGGAGGCCTAGTCTTGGATGGATGGACCAAAGCCCAGGGGCCCCACCCCCGCATCTTTTTCGATGCCTGGGGACAAGATGCCCTGGAGGTGGGGAATGGGTAAGGGTCCTTTTTTGTCTTGGGTCTTCTCCAGGTTCAGGGCTCTGTTCAGCCTCACCTCCCTTCCCTTAGCAATGGGATTGAGGGTGAGACTGCTACAGCCCTGGCTCCTCTTCTTGCCCAGGGCATCTCCCCCCCACCCCCCAACGTTGATTTTATTTATTTTGCTCACTTGAACCTGTGCACTTTGGGTGCTACACCTTCCCCCCTCTGCACCCTTTGAGGGGGGGATCCCATTTTGCATGTGGGATATCAAGAAGTGGCTCTGGCTGTGCTGAATCATGTCTGTGGCTTTTCCTTTTTTAATTTTTTTTAATATAAATATTCTTCTTTTGTATTTTTGTATATTTTAATCTAAGAGGTCCCCATTCCTGCACTGTGTTCTCAGATATGTGAGCAATCTCAGGGATAATTCAGTGGTAGCTCTAGGACTACCCAGCGGGAATAAGTATAATAACCTATTCTTAACAACACAAAGACACAGCAGCTGATTGTATTGTACAAACCGGTTCAGTTCATCTACCTCAAGTTTAGGGGTTCTTTTATGGGAGCTTTCTTTCTGTGCCCTTATTGACTTGCTCATTCTTTTCTTCAATACACCCACTTTCTCTTTCACTCTCTCTCTCTCTCCTTGAAAGTATCAGCTAGGAGAGGAGAAGGTTGGTTTTTAATGGGGCATCTTGTACACTTGCCTGATTCTGGAGAGGAGGTTCATACTGCTGAGAGAAAGGCACAAGAGAGAGAAAGGACAGAGGGAAGAGAGAGAACTTGGTGGAGCTGAACCAACTGGCAAACTTGAGGTGTTGGTGGGAAGGGTTCTTGCCCTTCCCTGTCACCCCTTTGAAGTATGGCCAAACATCTTCTAGGCAGGGGCTTGGAACCTTTGTTTCACTCCATCCAGATCTGTCTTCCAAACAACAGTTGGGCTATCTCTGCTCTGTTCAAAGGTGAGTACGAGTGTGAGGCAAGGCCAGTCAGGAAAGGGAGATGTGGATAGATCTTAGGTCTGAGAGTTTGATGAAGTGACCCTTCTCTGTATTCTCTTCTCATCATCTTCCCTGGAAGAAGGGCAGGTTTGGCAGAAGATCATAAAAAATCCTCAGGCCTTTAACCCATAAAATACTGGGTCTCAGGCACAGGACCTTGTAGCTAGGCTGTCTGTAAGCCTGATATTTCAGGGACCTCAAAATCAGCCTATGGAGTAAAGGGATTTGGTGAATAATGCTGGGAGATCTGTCCAAACCTACCTCACTGAAATAGGGCAAATGCAATAGAAGGCAATGGGTGACAGTGGAGTCTGATCCGGGTTTTCAGGTCCTCTGAATTCTGAGAGCCCCCCTCCCCATCCAATTTGCCTCTCTAGTTTTTGTGTCTGAACTGTATAGGACTTCACAGGTTGCTGGTTTGGTGGTTGTTAAGTGGGCTAGTGTGTGTAAATATGCTGTCAAGTCTTTCTCCACTTTCCCTTGGGGTTTTTATTGTTTACAAACTTTTTTTATATTGAAAAGAAAATAGCCAAAATATCTCTTGACAAAGGGATTCTGCATCAGGCAAAGAGATCTTGAAACCAGAACTTGGTTGGCTCCTCCTTTCCAAGGTTTAGGATCGTTTAAGCCCTCCTTGCTTCTGTTTTCTCCTCTGCCATTAATTAGAACCCAAAGTCCAAATGGTCAAATCCTCCCAAATATTGCATCTGTTTTCCCAGATGCCTTCACAGATTTCTGAAAAAAATCCAGGGAATAGGAAGCTACTGCCAAACCTCCTTGTGAGGGGTGTCTCTTCCTCTGTATAGATATTGACAAATGTTTACTTATTTTGGACCTAAGCCCAGTTCATGGAGTGAAGGCGGCCTTTGGAGGGATCCTGGAGGAAGACTGGGAAGGGCAGGAGTGGTGGGAGACCTGGAGAAGGGAAATGAATGTATATCCAAGTTCCTGCCAAGGATCTCTTTAATGTTGGTGCAAGAAATTCTTTTCAAAGTGGCCACAAGATTGTCTTATAGGAGAGGGACAAATGTAATGCTATGTTTACTGCTAGGAACCAAAGCTTTTTGTGAAATTCTTGAATTTATATGAAGGGAGGAAAGGAAGGAGGAGGGAAAGAAGATGACTGTATTCATCTGTATCTTTTTCCTCTGCTCTTTTGCCCTCATTCCTGAGCTGCTCTGAGCGCCCCCCCCCTTGGGCAGTGCCCTGATCTTGGGGCTATTGATTTGATATTTTGCAGTTAGGGCTTCTTCCTTTCCTTTCCTCTTTCCCATCTTGTTTTGTGACACATTCTAACCTTCTCCCCCTCCCCCCCCCCTGGGAAAAATACAAACAATGAATGAATAAAGACTTATTGGTACTGAGAAAAAAAAAAAAGAATCTACAGAATTGCTCCAGAAAGCAAACCCAGGATAAAAACTTCAAGGGCTATTACAACCAAATTCCAGAACCTTCAAATAAAGAATATTTCAAGCAGCATAAAGAAAACAAATCAAATATAAAGGAAACACAATCAGACTCGAACAAGACCTATCAGACTCAACAATGAAAGATCAGAAGACCTGGAATAGCATATTTCTGAGAGCAAATGACCTGGGAATACAACCCAGAATTCACTGCCCTGCAAAATTCAGCATACACTGTCATGGTAAAAGATGCATATTCAGCAAAATAGAGGACTTCCAGTATTTCCTGACAGAAAAACCAGACCTGAAGAGAGTTCAATAACCAAAGACATAACTGTTTTCCATTATAAAAAAGATGAATGGAAAAGGGAAGGGAAAAACAAAACAAAACAAATTATATAAAACCATAAAAGGGTAGATATAATACTTCTACTTCTTTAGAACTTTATTTCTCTAAGAATAATTAGATGTTAAGATATAATTAAAGAGAATGAACCTAAGGGATACAGTAATAATTGGATCTGATCTCTCCATTTTTGAGATCTAAGGTTACATCACTTTGTATGAGACAAAAAGCCTTGAAGAAAAGCAGGAGTGTTAACTGTAAACTGTAAACTCATTGTCCTTTGACTCACTTGTCTAATGGCATCATCAAGTTCAAGGACCTTGAGTTAGTGTCTTTGTAACTTACAATCATTGTAAAGTTCTCAGGTGAGACCTCCAGAACCTCCTAGTACTTAGAGATCCTTAAGATTCTTATAGCTAATTAGATCAGGGCTTGACTTTACCAGTACTTCACTTAACAAGGTGTTAAGTTACTAGAGTTGGGGAGGGGAGGTAAAGTGGGAAAGTGAATAGGCCTTGTTTCATTTAACAAGGTTTTAAGTATGCTGCATGGGAAGGGGGAGGTTAGTATGAAAAAAATTAGCCTTGGGGTTGGGGCACAAATAGTTCAAGAAATGATATGGCTTTGGATGATACTTTGGCTCATAAGGAAGACTGTGTATACTTGAAGGATCCTTGAAATGGGGATAAGGTAAAAAATTATTATGAATATAATTTGATGCAATTTGAGTCAATTCTGCTTACCCAGAAATTCAGTAAACAATCTGTGATGATATCTTGATAAAATAAGAGCTTATCAAGCAATCAAATAATCAAACTGTGATTGATGATACCTGTTTAATAATATTAGAGTACTAAAAATACTAAGGGAAGACACACAAATATTTCTAATTTTAGAGGGAAAGAAGGGAGAATGTGAATGCTGAGTAAATTCTATATAATAAATTTAACTCACTGAGAGAATAAAATATATAGCTATTTGAGTTTAAAAATCAAACTCAATCTACAGAGAAGGGCAGAGGTGGGGATTGGGAGCTGGAAAGGTAAGGGAAAAAGGAACTGATAAAAGGGAGATAAACATATAAATGAAAATAAACTGAAAGTTACTTTTTAAAAAGAAAAGTCAAAGAGAAAAGATTGTAAAGTTTTGATGAGGAAGAATAGGAGAAAAGGATGCCAATAAATTGGATAACTTGAGTGAAATGAATGAATATTTACAAAAATACAAACTTTCCAGATTAACGAAAGTGGAAATAAATTGCTCAAATAACCCCATTTCATAAAAAGAAATTGAAGAAACCATCAATGAACTCCCTAAGGAAAAGTCCCCAGGTTCAGATAGATTTACAAGTGAATTCTACCAAATATTTAAGGAACAATTAATTCCTATTCTACATGAACTATTTTTAAGAATAGGGAAGAAGGAGTTCCTCCAGATTCTTTTTATGATACCTATATGATATTGATACCTAAAATAGGAAGAATGAAAATAGATAAAGAAAATTATAAACCAATCTCTCTAATGATTATTGATGGAAAAATCTTAAACAAATTTTTAGCAATGAGACTTAGCAAATTATTCTCAAGATAAATACACCGTGATCAGTTTGGATTTATAGTAAGCAGGCATAGATGGTTTAACATTAGGAAAACACCCAACATAATTAATCATATCAATAGCAAACCCAACAGAAATAATATAATTATATGAATAGATGCTGAAAATGCCTTTGATAAAATACAACATCCATTCCTTTAAATAAACACTAAAAAATTTAGAAATAGATGGAGTTTTCCTTAAAATAATAAATAGTATCTATTTAAAATGATCAACAAATATTATATTTAATGGGAATAAACTTGGAGCATTTCCAATAAAATTAGGTTGTAACAAGAATATCCATTATCACCATTAATATTCAATACAGTATTAGAAATTCTAGCAGTAGCTATGAGAAGAAATATATTGGAAGGAATCAGAGTTGGCAATGAGGAAGCAAAACTTTCACTCTTTGCAGATGATACCTAGAGAACCCAAGAAAATCTTCTAAAAAGTCTTTGAAAAATTAACAAATTCAGCAAAGTAGAAGGATATAAATTAAACCCAGATAAATCACCAGCATTTCTCTATATATAAAAAACAAAGCCCAAGAGCAATGGCTAGAAAGAGAAATTCCATTTAAAATAACTGTAGATAATATTAAATGCCTGGGACTCTACCTCCCAAGACAAACCCAGAAAGTGACCAAACACAATTTATAAAGTTCTCCTCATCCAAATACAGTAAGAACTAAATAATTGAAAAACTATCAAGGCTCATTGTTAGGTCAAGATAATGCAATAAAAATGAAAATTCTACCTGAATTAAATTACTTATTCAGTGCCATACCAATTAAATTTCCAAATACCTACTTTGCAGAACTAGAAAGAAAAAAGTAGCAAAATTCATCTGGAGCAACAAAAAGGCAAGAGTAGCAAGGGAACTGGTGAAAAAAAATGCAAAAGAAGGTGGCCTAGCTCTACCAGATCTAAAACTATACACTGTAAAGCAGCAGTCATCAAAACTATATAGACCTACTTAAAAAATAGAGTAATGGATCAGTGGATTAGGATAGGTTTAAAAGAAACTTCAGTAAATGACTAGAGCAATTTAAAATTTGATAAACCCCAAGACATCAGACTCTGCTCACAATTTGACAAAAATTGTTAGGAAACCTGGATAATAGTATAGTAAAAACTAGGCGTAGCTCAACAACTCACACCCTATAGAAAATAAGGTCAAAATCGGTACAGAATTTAGATATAAAGAGCAATATCATAAATAAATTAATAGACCAAAATTGCTCATATATTTGCTCTATGGTAATGGGATAAATATATGACCAAACAAGTATTGGAGCAGATTATAAACTGAAAAATAAATGATTTTGAATATATTAAATGAAAAAAAGTTTTTGTACTTAAAAAATCAATGCTGCCAAAATTAAAAGAAAACAGAAAACTGGAAAACA
Organism: Macrotis lagotis; assembly: GCF_037893015.1. Taxonomy (NCBI): domain Eukaryota; kingdom Metazoa; phylum Chordata; class Mammalia; order Peramelemorphia; family Peramelidae; genus Macrotis; species Macrotis lagotis. The sequence goes on along the minus strand of NC_133663.1, from coordinate 118,786,040 downwards.
ATCTTCACAACCAGGAGTACTGATAAAGGTCTCATTTCTAAAATATATTGAGAATTGCATAAAGTTTAAAAGGTCACAATTCATTCCCCAATTGATAAATGGTGAAGGGACATGAACAGACAGTTTTCAAATGAAGAAATTAAAACTATATATAATCATGAAAAATGCTCCAAATCATTATTGATTAGAGAAATGAAAATTAAAGCAATAATGAGGTATCATCTCATGCCTATCAGATTGTCTAAGATGAGAAAAGGGGGGAAATAATCAATGTTGGAGAGGTTGTGGGTGGTATGGGACATTGAGGCATTGCTGGTGAAGTTGTGAATGGATCCAACCTTTCTGGAAAGCAATATGGAACTATGCCCAATGATCAATTAAACTTTTCATACCTTTTCACCCAGCAATTACAATTCTAGGACTATATCCAGAAGAAATTATAAAAAATGAGAAAAGTCCTACATGTTTCAATATATTCATAGTAGCCCTTTTTGTAGTGGCAAAGAATTGGCAATGGAGGGGATGTCCATTCAATTAGGGAATGGTTATGGCACATGAATACTCTTGTTCTATAAGCAACCATAAATGGTGGGACTCCTCTAGAGAAGCATGGAGTGATTTATGGGATCTGGTGCTGAGTGAAGGAAGTAGAACCAAGAGAACAATGTAAACCACAACAGCAACATTATGATATGAAAAACCTTGATGGCTGCAGTTCCTCTTGGCAGTCCAGGGAGCTAGGACAACTTTATTTGATTGGTTATGGACTATATTACCCCCAACCAAAGGTAGAAAAGTAAAACAAAACAAAGCTCACAGAAAAAAAAAAACCTTTCATATCTGATGAATACTTTATAAAAATTACCTCATGTATCTCTTCCCCTTAGTCCTAATTCCTCATGCCAAAAATGACTAATTTGTAAAATATTTAGAAAAATATGTATGTAAAATGATAACCTAACTGTTCCTTGCTGAGGGGGAAGGTGATAGGAAGAGAGTGTGGAGAGAAATTTTGTAACTTGTAAATATGCCTTTACATATAGATGAAAATAAGCAAATTAAAAATTAAAAAAAAAATAAATAAAAAAGAATAAACTGGGACTAATGAAAGGTAATAACTCCATGAGGCACCAAGATGAGTTAAAAAAATTGTTTTTAAATGAAAAAGAAAAGATACAAATGTAAAATATCTCATTGATAAAACAACTGACATGGAAAATAGATCCAGGAGTAATAATTTAACAATTATTGGACAATCAGTAAGTTATAATGAGAGAGAGAGAGAGAGAGAGAGAGAGAGAGAGAGAGAGAGAGAGAAGGATGGATTGTTTTTCTACAGGAAATCATCAAGGAAAATTATCCGGACATCCTTTAACCAGACAGCAAAACCAGTTGTTAAAACATTCCACATCCTACTAAAAGGGATCCCAAAATGAAAATGGCAAGGAATATTATATTCAAACTCCAAAATTATCAAATCAAAGAGAAAATCCTTTGGCAATAAAGAAGCAATTCAAATAGGACTGCAACATCGATTTTAAAGGATAGACAAGCCTGGAATGTAATATTCCACAGGGTAAGGGAGCTTGCATTTTAACCAAGAATCAACTACTGAGTATACTCTTTCATGGGGAAAAAGATGAACATTTTACAAAATAGGTGACTTTCAAACTAGTCTGTTCAAAAGAATAGAACTGAATTGAAAATTTCATCTTCAAACCAGAGATTCAAGAGATACATGAAAAGGTAAATAAGGGAACTGCTATTCAATAAGATTAAACTGGTTACATCACTACTTGGGTGAATGATTTTCTTAGCTCTAGCTCACAGTGCTATTAGAGGAAATATATTGAGGCTGAAGGTATGGACATAGGTTTATTTTGATGGGATGATTTTAAAATAATTAAGATGTTTAAAAAAGGAGGTAATTGAAATGAGATGGGAAGAAGGGGGAGGAAGAAGGGGGTAAATTTCATCACATGAAGAGGCACAAAGGACCTACAGGAGAGGGAAAGAAGGGAGAGGATGAAAATAGCTTGAATCATATCCATATCAGATTTGACTTGAAGAGGAGATAACACATAGGTTCATTAGGATTAGAAATTTGTCTTACATTTTAAGTGTTGGGAGGGGAAGGGAAAAAGGAACTGATAAAAGGGAGGGAAGGAAGAAGGGAAAAGGAAAAGAGAGGAAAAAAGGAATGGTGTCTGATAGAAGGGGGTACAGATTGAGGGAAGTACTATTCAGAAGCAAAGCACTGGTGAGGAGACAGGAGGAGAAAAATACAGAGTGGGGAGATAGTATGGAGGGTAATAAAAGTTTGTAATTATAACTGTGATTGTGAATAGGATGAACACTCCCATAAAATGTGGATTAAAAACCAAAATATGCTGTTTACAAGTAATATATTTAAAGCAGAGAGAGATACACAGAGGAAAAGGGAAAAAGCATATATTATACTTCAGCTGAATGAAAAAAGCAGGAGTATCAATTTTCGTATCAGACAAATAAATTGCAAAAACAGATCTCATTAAAAGGAGTAAGGAAAGGAATTACATCCTCCTAAAAGGTACCATAGACAATGAAGCAATTTCAGCACCAAATATTTATGCACCCAATGTCATAGCTTACAAATTATTAGAGAAGAAGCTAAATGACTTACAGGAAGACACAGATAGCAAAACTTTACTGGTGGAGGTCCTCAATCTCCCTTTCTCAGAATTAGATAAATTTCACCATAAAATAAATAAAAAGGAAATGAAGAAGGTAAATAGAATGCTAGAAAAATTAGGAATGATAGAACTGGTGAAAAATGAATGGGAATAGAAAGGAATATGTATATCTATTTTCCCTTTTGATACATGGTACCTACATAAAAACTGACCATGTATTAAGGCATTAAAACCTTATAATCAAATGTTGAGTGGCAGAAATATTAAATGCATCCTTTTCAGATTATGATGCAATAAAAATGAAGAGATAGACATAAAATTAACTGGAAATTAAGAAACCTAACTTTAAAGAATGAGGTGGTCAGACAATAAATCATAGAAATAATTAATAATTTTATGCTACAAAATGAGAATGAGACAACATATCAAAATTTGTGGGATACAGACAAAGCAGTAAATACAGGAAATTTAATATCTCTACATGCTTACAATACATGAAATACAGAAAGAGAAGATCAATGAATTGAGCATGCAACTAAAAAACTATAAAGAGAACTAATAAAAATTCCCAATTAAATATTAAATTAGATATTCTGAAAATCAATGGAGAAATTAATAAAATCAAAACTAAGAAAACTATTGGCCTAATAAATAAGACCAAATTTAATGAAAAAAGAATAAAATTAATAAACTTGAAAAATGAAATGAAAATATGAATTCACCAGCAATAAAAAGGAAACTAATGTTCTAATTCAGGACTATTTTCAAATCTCAGTCAAATGGTTGAATATTTACAAAACCATAAACTTCCCAGGATAATAGAAGAAAAAAATAAATACTTAAATAACCTCATCTCAGAAAAAGAAATTGAATGAGCCCTCAAAGAACTCCCTAAGAAAAACATCCAGGGTATTTTCTTCTTCCCATAGCCAGTCTCAGATTGTTTTCTCAGTTGGAGGAGGACCAAACTGAAGTTTAGCAGCAGGATTTCCATTTACTTTTGCAAATTGGATCACTTTGAAATTGAATTCAACACTGTAGGAAAATCTTTTCTGAGCCATTTCTGGACAGAATATGGCAAAATGTGAATATACCTGCAACAAATGTGAAACAATGAACACAAAGACAAGCACTGAAAAAGAGAGAAATGCAAGTAAATGAAATCTACAATCACTGTATAATTTTTCAAGTTTATTAATTTCATTCTTTTTTTCAAAGCCTATATGTTATCTCCTGTTTGAGGCAAAGTTGATATGGATAAGATTCAAGCAATTCTCACCCCTCCCTTCTTTCACTCTTCTGTAGGTCCTTTGTGCCTCTTCATGTGACAAAATTTACCCCCATTCTTCCTCACCCCCCACTTACACCCATCTCATTCCAATTACTCCATTTTTTTTAAATATCTTATTTTAAAATCATCCCATTATTTGGGGTTTTTAGACCCCGAATATTTTGAAAAAGGAGGCATCTTATTCATGGGGAAATATTGTACAATTTTCCAAGACTTGTTCTCTTTTTGTTTTCCTTACCAGGGTAGTAGATATTAACCAAGAACCAGACAAAAAAGGCAACGTGGCAGACTCAGTGTACCAGAGGTCAAGAGATTTGGGCTTTTAAAATGGCTCTTACAAGTACTGTGTGATTACAGATAGTTATACTTTTTTTTATAAAATGAAAATTTGCACAAGATACCTAAAATTCATTCTATAATTTCCCATAAGATTTTGATTCTATGATTATGATATATTTATTTCTAGAAGGCATATTTTAATCACAGGAGGAAACTCTTGAGGCCAAAAATTCTTGAAGCCCTTCTCTAAAGGTAGAATTTTAAGATACATTATATTTGCCAGATTCAACCCTATGATCTCTCAAATTTTATCAAATGTGTTTTACAGTATCTTTTCATGAAATGGACCCTGAAGATTAAGTTTAATTCCCCAATCTAAACTCATTACTCCTTTTCATACCAAACTCTGACTCTCCCAACACTTCACTTCCTATTGATAGCAGTCCTGTCCTCAGAAAATTAGGCTATCAATTTCAGCATTATCTTTGATTCTCTCCCTACTGTAAATATCCAACCACTTGCCATGTCTTACACTCTCTCACTATAACTATCCTTGTATGGGCTATCTTCTCTTATTTAAACTATTGTAATAGCTTCCTAAATGTTCTCTTTGATCATTGTTTCTTTTTTCCCACTCATGTTTCACACCACAGTCCAAGTAGTCATTAAAAACACTGTTCTAATCGTATTTTGTTAAAAATCAGTGACTCTTTTGGATCTATAAGGTAAGCTAAATATATATAAATTATAAAATATATAAAATTACATAAATTACATATAATATAGCATATAATTATGTATAATATGATATATAGCAATAAAAATCATATATATTCTATATATAAATATAAACTATAATATATATAAATATCAAATTTATAAATTTATGGTGTGACCATAAGGAGGATACCCATATAAATGAAAGAAATTAGAGAAGACCTAGGCATCTATTTAATTAATTTATCAAATGTTTATACTGGGACCAAAAAAGTCCTCAATCAGTTTGGGAGGAGTGAAATTCTTTGAATATTAGTTGAAATCAGATCTTGCTATGACAATAAATGCTTATATAGCACTCAAACTTCAGTCACTTTTAGGAATTTAGTCCATCAATATTTGGGATGTGGAGTAGTCCTATGGGGGGGGGGTGTATGAATTAGCATTCAAGTCCCTTCATAAGTTGATTCCAAAAAATCTTTGTTTCCTTGTCTCATATAATTATTTTACATGTTCTATTCTCTAGCTTAAATGAATTGTTTTCTGTCCTCCATTCTCATTATATGCTCATTGAATTGTTTTATTGTTCACCAACCCCCATTTCCATCCTGCTGTATCTGTCACCTATTATTATAATAATATTACGCTTTTACCCCTTATTTTTTAATCAAATTTATTCTTCTCCCAAAGGAATGGCACTAACAGATCCCATACTGTATTATTTTTTTTTAAAAAGCTATCATCTAAGCTACTGTTCTGTGATCCACTCACACACACATAAACATGTGTGTATATATATATGTACATATATATATACATATATATATATATATATATATATATATATATAAATTGAATAGACTAAGCAGGAATTGGATAAAATTTAACTGAGTTTTTAATAATTCTAGGAACATAATTAATATAGCTTTTGATAAATCAAAGAACATTTGGAAAGGGAGTTCTCTGTTAAGAACAACTGAAAAATGAAAAGCAGTTCAGTAAATATATTTATACATATGCATAAGCATGTATATATAGATATTAAATCTCATACTATTCACAGAAGTAAATTCAAATGAATATTAAACTTATATTTGAAAAACTCATTTAAAAATTGATTTTAATGATGCCTTTTTTTACCCAAGAAAGGTGCTACATCCTATATAAATCTTTTCTTGAAGCCCTAATTATCAGTAATCTACTATCTCAGATTTGAAAGAATAATTCATTTACTTGACCTTGCTAATTATTTAAATCTCCTTTATATCAAGACCATCAACGCAGGTTTGCTCTTCTAGACTATAATGTCCACTTTAACCTTCATTATTATCAAAACTATTGGAATGTTGAATACTTTTTACTTTTTTTGAAAGGTTTTATTTATTTCAATTAATTAATTAATTAATTAGTTTATTCATTCATTTATTTATTATCTATTTTTATTTATTTTTTATTTGTTCATTCACTTATTTACTTATTAATTATTTTTTTATTTATTCTGAGTTTTGCAATTTTCCCCCTAAAATTGCTTCCCCCCACTCCCACAGAAGGCAGTCTGTTATTTTTCACATTGTTTCCATGGTATACATTGATATAAGTTGAATGTGGTAAAAGAGAAATCATATCCTTGAGGGCAAAAAAAGAATAAAGCATAAGAGATAGCAAAATTACATACAAAAATAATGTGTTTTTTTTTTAATGAAGGTCTTTGGTCTTTGCTCAAACTCCACAATTCTTTCTCTGAATACATGGCATTCTCCATTGCAGTTATCCCAAAATTGTGCCAAATTGTTGCACTGATGTAATGAGCAAGTCCATTGAGGTTGACCATCATCCACATGTTACTGTTAGGATGTACAATGTTCTTCTGGTTCTGCACATCTTGTTCAGCATAAGTTCACACAAATTCTTACAGGCTTTGCTGAGTTCCCATCCCTTCTGCTTTCTAATAGAACAATAGTGTTCCATCACATTCATATACCACAATTTGTTAAGCCATTCCTGAACTGAAGGACATTTACTTAATTTCCAGTTCTTTGCCAAAACAAGCATGGCTGTTATGAATATTTTTGTGGAAGGATTGTTTATATAGTTTTTCATATATCTGTTCAGAGTGTAGACCCAGTATTGGTATTGCTGGAAAAAAGTGTATGTACATTCTGTTGCCCTTTGGGGATTATTCCAAATTGGTCTCCAGAGAGGTTGGATGAGTTCACAACTCCAGTGTATTAGTGTTCCAGGTTTCCTACATCCATTCCAACATTGGTCACCATCCTTTCTGGTCAAGATGATCAGTCTGAGAGGTATGAGATGGTACCTCAGAAAATCTTTAATTTACATTTCTCTGATAAGTAGTGATTTAGAGCAATTTCTCATATGACTATAGATTGCTTTGATCCCCTCATTTGTAAATTGACCATTTGTCAATTGGATTATGGCTTTTTTTTTTAAATTTGACTCAGTTCTATGTATAGTTAAGAAATGAGTCCTCTGTCAGAAATATTAGGTGCAAAAATTATTTCTCAATTTACTACATTTCTTTTGATCTTGGTTACAGTGGTTTTGTCTGTGCAAAAACTTTTTTAATTTAATGTTATCAAAATTATCTTGCTTGTTTTTAATGATGTTCTCAAGCTCTTCCTTGGTCATAAACTATTTCCCTTTCCATAGATCTGACAAGGAAACTGCTCCTTGATCTTCTAGTTTGCTTATAATATAGTTTTTTTATCTGTTTTTTATCTGTTTTATCCATTTGGATCTTATCTTAGTATAGGGCGTGAGGTGCTGGTCTAATCTATGTTTCTTCCATATTAAGTTCCAATTTTCCCAACAGTTTTTAATGAAGAGGGAGTTTTTATCCCAATAACTGGACTCTTTGGGTTTATCAAACAGAGGATTACTATAAGTAATTCCTGCTATTGCACCTAATCTCTTTCACTGATCCATGACTCTATTTCTTAGCCAATACTAGACAGTTTTGATGACTGATGCTTTTTAATATATGGTAAGGCTAAGCCACCTTCTTTTGGACTTTTTTAATTGAATCCCTGGAAATACTTAACTTTTTATTTCTCCATATAAATTTACTTATAACTTTTTCTAAATTATTACAGAAATTTTGGGGGATTTTGAATGGAAGGGCACTACATAAGCAGTTTAGTTTTGATTGAATTGTCATTTTTATTATATTAGCTCGATCTCTCCATTTACAGTTGATGTTAGCCCAGGTATTTAAATCTGATGTTATTTGTGTGAAAAGAGTTTTGTAATTGTTTTCAAAAAGTCTTCCTTGGGAGGTAGACTCCCAAGTATTTTATTTTGTCTGAGGCTACTTTCTAATTTTTTCTGCTGTATCTTGCTAGTCATATATAGATATGTTGAGGATTTATGAGAGTTTATTTTATACCCTACTACTTTACTAAAGTTGCTAATTATTTCTAGTAGTTTTTTAGATGACATTTTGAAATTCTCTAGGTATACCATTGTGTCATCTGCAAAAAGTGAGAGTTTTGTCTCCTCCTTTGAAAATCTAATTCCTTCAATTTCTTTTTCTTCTCTTATTGCTGAGGCTAACATTTCTAATACAGTATTGAATAGTAGTGGTGATAATGGGCATCCTTGTTTCATCCCAATCTTACTGTGAATGCCTCAAGTCTATCCCCATTGCATATAATGCTTGTTGATGGTTTCAGATAGATACTGCTTTTTAATGTAAGGAATAAGCCATTTATTTCTATATTCTCTAGTGTTTTTATGAGGAATGGGTGACATATTTTCCTCAGAGGTTCTATTTCTCTCTATGTTAGGGTCTTACATTCTAGGTACTTTTCTATAGACCCTCCTACCCTGACCTTTCTTCATTTTCCTAAGATCTTGTATTGCAGGAGGGGCTGGTTCACAGAGGTTTTATATTTTGATTCCTAGAGGCTTTAGTCGATGGATTTAATAACTACAAGTGGTCTTGTCAGTAGGGGGTGCTTGAGACTTTGCTCATTTCTTTTAGTAACTCCAAATGGATCACCCAATGGGGAGCGCTGGTTGCTTTTTCTGGAGTGTCTGTGACCCTGGTTTGGGGCCCTCTCCCTAGGCCTGAAGTAGGTGGGGGTCACTTTTATTTTTGAACAACATGAGCTATGCCTTTGAGCAAGGTACTCCCTCTATTCCATTGAGGGAGCTCTGCTGCCCACATCTGAACCTGGAGGTGGTGGGCTGTTGCAGTATTTGTTCTGGGAGTAGTTTTAAGCTCAAATGAATGTATGGAGTCTGAGGTCGTCCAGACCAGAGGAACCCAGGGAATAGATTTCTGTAACTCTCTGCATTGGAGCCTGCCCTCCAGCCCTGCCAGAGTGCTCTTGGACCACGGCTCCCATAGTCAATGCCTCCGAGGCTGATCCTAGGTTAGTCTGGCTCTAACCCAACCCTGGCAGTCTCTCTGCTCTCTGCCCACTTGCTCACCCATGATCACAGAAGACAAATCTTAAGGCAGATGTTCTCTCCTAGCTTCTCTTTTTGGGTTTTGTCAATCCAGTTGCTGTTAAGAAGTTTGTTTCATATTCTATATGAGGGAAGATCAGAAGACCTTAGCACAGTGCCTGTCTTCTCCCTACCATCTTGGCTGGAACCATTTATTGATTTTTAAAGATTTTATTACCATTTTATTATAAGGACAAAAAGGAAGGGGAAAGGAATTCAGTAGAGAGGAAAAGGATAGGGTGGAAACTGCTATTTCTCTTAATTGAAGAATGCCAGAATAACTATATACAAAAATGGATTTCAAATTTATCTGAATCTTTCCCAGAATGTTTGAATACATAAAAAAGGAGCTTAGTAAAGAAATATATAAAATTTGTAGAGGAATAGATGGAGACAAGAAGAGGGTTTTAAAAGTAATGTCAGATTTGGAGAGGAAGTAGAACAGGGGGTAGAACATATGGCAGTGATTTCAAAGTGGATGATCATAATTTGAGAAATGAATAAATGAATTTTGCTATGTGGACTAATAGACTATTATTTCCTTATTTTAAAAATGAATAACTCAAGGTATGAATAAAGAGAAGAAAGGGAAAATTTGTATGAACTGATGTTAACAATTAAAATGACCACAATTTGGAAAACAATTTATAAAATGAATATGCAAATTGTAAATTAAAATTATTTTGAACAATTTATGAATCTGATCAATGAAGTGACTTCCTCAAAAGAATGATGATAAATTTTTTTCCTGTCTGTTAGCTGAAAACTGATAGTTTGGAAGTGAGTAATTTGAAATAATTTTATTCATAATTAAAATTTCAATTACATTTGCTTCATTGTATGTATTTGTTGGTTAACAGGGAGTTACTTACAAGTGGAGAGTTTTGAAGGGAAATTAGTAAAATGAGGTAAAATAGAAAGAGAAGATCATCATTGAATCATTTAAAATATGCAGAAGAGACAAAAAAGGAATTTTAGGTGGCAAAGATAAGAAGGATAATTTTTATTAACCAATTAAATTTACTATATATTTAAAAATATAAATTGTTGAAAATAAAAGTACATAACCTCATACGCAATATCATTTTTTCATTCCTTATATTCTGAATTTTTTATTATCAAGTTTATGATAAAAAGAAAATCTAAAAAGGAAAGGTTGTTAGAAATTTTCATTTAATTAATGATATTTAAAAAATAAGAAAGATTTAGCTTATCGTATATTGACTGCACAGAAATAATAATTGACACCTTCACTTCATTTATGGTATCTAGAGAGAATAGTGTACATTTCACAACAAAGAGGATTTGAAAATGGTGTCCCCAGGGGTGGCTAGGTGGCGTAGTGGATAAAGCACTGGCCTTGGAGTCAGGAGTACCTGGGTTCAAATCCAGTCTCTGACACTTAATAATTACCTAGCTGTGTGGCCTTGGGCAAGCCACTTAACCCTGTTTGCCTTGCAAAAACCTAAAAAATAACAACAATGAAAATGATGTCGCCATTCATCTATTCACTTTTAGGATGTTATATTTTAATGTATTAAAATTTACTTGTCCTCATTAAAGTAGATTTATAGATGCTGCCATCTATTTCAACTATCTTAACTTGAAGGAAGCCAAGGTCAAGTACAAGGCATGCTCCAATGGGACCAAGGGACCAAAGGGAATGTTGGAACCATGGGAATTTAGGGAGTGCTGAGGGCCCTAGCCTGTTTTGAGTACTCCCAGGACCCATTAACTCAGGATATGCTGGACAGGCCTCCAGGCAGAACATGCTGACATGCTGATAAGGCTTTCCTTGATTGGCTCCTTTTATTCCATGCAGGAGGCCTTCTGGAGCTGTTCAGGCAGACTCAAGGGGACAAAAGGATAAGAGAAAGCAGGAGGGTTACGGGGCAGGGGCCCACAGTGACTGGAGTGGCAGAGAGAGAGAGAGAGAGAGAGAGAGCAAGCAGAGGCTCTGAGATGTAACTGCTTAAAGGAAAGGCAGGAGGGAGCAGGAAGAAGAGAGGCTGCAAAAAATGTAACTACTATGAGCTGCAATAAAGACGGCTTGCATAGACTCTCCTTGTCTCTGGTCTTCTTAGACTCTTCAATCCAAGACTGTTGCTGGTCAACATGACTGGGGAAGCCCAGAAGGCCTGTATATCGCAGGTGAACTCCTGGGACCCTTGGGTGGGCAGGGAAAGCCCCTTACATTAACTAAATGGACAATTGATTTAAAAAGGTTCCTGAAAAAAAGCCATGGATTGAAGATAATAATGTGAGTACAAATGAATAATAAAAACACGGAAGAGTTCTTATTTCACTTACTCCCAGTATAAGCTATTCATCAGTATATTAAATGATACAAAGATAATTTAGTCAAATGTAACAAGGTCATACAAAAAAGAAATCAAAATCAACAAGAGGATTATTACTTGATATATGGTTTTGCATTCATTGTCATTAACAATAAATCTTTTCTAAAGTGTATACTGTGCTTTGAAATATTAGCTATCAAGCCACACTAAAAAGGTATTTAAGAAGTAAACATTTTCTGTGTTACCTATTAAAAACTCTTATCTATCATATTTAAAATACAGAGGTAACTTGTTGAAAAGAAAAAAAAAGTATTCAATTGAAAAATTTCCAATGTGTTTTTTAAGTTATTTGTTAAAATATAAAAATCAAACACGTTCTGTTGGCTTTTCTAGTACAATTGATTAACCTAAAGGGAGACAGAAATTACTGGTCAGATTTCATTAAGAAAAAAAAAACTAACCGTTATTGTGATGGGTGTCAATGAAAAATAGTATTGTGATTTAGTAAACACCACCAGTTATGCACTTCACCCTCTTATAGCTACATACCTTTATACAATAATTCTCTTAGCTATGATTGCCTCAAAACCTATTTATCCAAAGAACTGCATAACCAGATTTTTTTTAAAAAATGAGATTTTCAGTACTTTCACTTTTTGTTAAAGGCAATAATGATAAAATAAATTTAAATATTTCAGTATTTTTCATATTTCATTTTTTCTACTTTTATTTTTGATATGTTTTAATAATATGCAAATTATTTGTACAATAGCAATATTAATAATTTTAAATATAAAAATAAATGTTTTGTTGGGTGCTATTTTTTTATAGGATGCTTGGACAAAAACATTTTAAAGACTACCATTTTAGATTACTTGAGGCATGCAATTCTGGGTTTCTGTGATTCCTAGTTGCATATTCTCCTTATTTATTTCAAAAAGACTGAATTTTTAAAAGTAGTTATTGCTGTTTGACTGCTTTCAACTGTTTGTGCATATAAATATCAAGTCAACAGGTGAGTGGATTGTGACACTGAAAGATACTTTTACAGTATGCTGTCTTTCACCTATACATTATGTTATTCAGTCACTCAATTGTATCTTACTCTTTGTAACCCTGTGGATCATATTGCCTATGAGGTTTTCTTGGAAAATATTTTGGAGTGGTTTGCCATTTCCTTCTCTAATGTATTAAGATAAATGGAGGTTAAATATATTGCCCAAGGTCATAGCATTAGTACCTGAGACTGAGTTTGAACTCTGGTCTTCCCAACTTTGAAGGCAGCTAGGAGGATAGATGGCCAGGCCTTTATTGAAAACAAAGTGTTCTTTTCATTAGTTCAAATCCAATCTGAGTTATTTCCTAATTGCGTGATTCTAGGTAAAGCAATTAGCCTTGTTTCTTGATTCCTTATCTGAAAATTAAATTGGAGAAGGAAATGACAAACTACTCCAATATCTTTGCCTAGAAAATTCCAAATGAGGTCATGAAGAGTCAGACACAACTGAAAAAAAATATGCAACAACTTCTTCACCCCAGGTTCGATGCTCTTTCTACTGAGCCATGTAGCTGCCTCCTAGGCAAACAGGGACTAAGTGACCTTTCCCTAGGTCATACAGCTAGTGAATGTCTGAGCCCAGATTACAACTTAGACCTTCCTGATTCCAAAGCTTGTGCTTTTGAAAGTCTTGGTATTGTGCATCTGGTCTGTGAGTATTAAAAGTAACACATAAAAATCTGAATATTATTGTTCTATAAAACTCAAAGAAAGTCTATATATAGCTGTAATTCATGCTACCTTATGCTATCACCCAGTCATCCCTGACAAGTAAGCAGGGAGAACTGTTTTAAAGAATATAATTATGACATTTTTAAGCTGCTGAGATAGTATGAATATGGTCTTTCAGAAATAGAAATGGTAAGAGTTAGAAGATTTTAAATATTGGAGTTTAAGTAAATCTTTCATATATTTAAAATTTCATTATTATTTTTGTTTTAACCTTATATGCCTCGTTATTCCATCACTTGAAATATCTTTCTTCCTCTATTCCTTCTTCCCCATCTCCAATCCCCTCTGATTTACACTTTGCAAAATTTTCTTTATTTCTTGACCCAATTCTCCCTAATATGATTTGTAGATTTACAGTTCTCATAGAAACAGAAGCTGCTATTTTATATTGAGGCTTTTGCTTTTAAAAGTATTTAAGATTAATAAAGCTAAAATCATATTCCAATATATCCAGCTCCAGGATAAAGATTTTAAAGACATAACCTGACATTATGTTGCTCAAGAATGTCTATTGTTTAAAAAAACAAAACAAAGCAAAACATTTCTTTACAGAGGAAACCACATTTATTGAATATTTATTAATAAATCATATCAATGTTTGTTGAAAATAATTTGCAAAAATATAAATGGCAGCAGGTGACATGATATAGCACAGATTTACATCTAGCCCCCAAATATTTTAGAGTATTGGGATCCATGATAGCATGAAGTGACTGACCTAACAATTGACAAAGGAAAAAAAAATCAACACTGCAACTAACAAATGGATGAATAATCTTTATTTTACAGACATGATGCTAGATAGCAGCCCACTGGTCAAATTTATCTGCATATATTGTATTAGAGCCTTGAAAGTGGGCAGTTAATTTGATCAAGTGCTGAATAGAAAGCAAATAGTTGAATGCATTTTTTTTGTGTATGAAATTGTGTAGTGTTTAATAATTTCAATATACTCACTGGTACAAAATCCCAGCTTTTAAAATAAACTAGTAACTTAAAGAACATATTCATGTTTTTGTGTTTTATATCACAGTCATTCACTTATACCAAATATCTCAAATATTTTAGGAAAGTTTGAAGTAAATTAAACTTAGAAACTTAAAACTACCCTTAGACTTTTTGGACACCCTTTATATAGATAAGTATTAATTAATGTAAAAAAAATGGTCCCCTGAAGTAACCCTAAGGAGTCGTTTTTTGCTCCATTCAAAGTTATAAGTATGAAAAATATGGTAATTTATCTCATTCCAATGAAAATTTAGAAATTCAAATAGAGACCACTACATGGAATTCATATTTTATATAATTATAACTTTAAATGGTATATATTGAAATACATAGGATAATTTCTTGGGACTCCCAATCAAAACTAATTGGAATCTAGCTCTTCTCTTTCCTATCTCCACCACTGTCTTCCTCATATGAAAAAAATTAGTTAAGTAAAGATGGCTATTAAAATGATGGGGTCATAAAATGTCAGGAAATTCAATGTTTCACTTCAATGGTCTTGTAGTTTATTCTTAAGAAGTGGTAGTATGTTTCAACTCCTGGTTTATGACTTTAAGATTAGTTATAATTATTTTGAATTAATGTGTCTTTAAATAATAAAATTATGGAAAAATACAAACTCCAAAAGATCAAAATATCTTGGAAAGATGTATTGTCTATCTAAGTATATGACTACTGTATTCACAACATGGAGTTTAAAAAGATAGCAGTAAGGAGGTATATACTTAGAAAAGGAGATGTGCTGGTTAGATATAAAAATGGAATATAGATAATAATAATAATAATAATAAATTATTGCTTAGTCTTTTTCAGTCATGTCTGACTCTTCATTGTCCTCTTTTAGGATTTCCTTGGCCAAGAGTAGTTTTCAATTTCCTTCTCCAACTCATTTTACAGATGAGGAAGCTAAAGCCAATAGGGTTAAGTAAATTTGGCCCAGGATCACACATCTCCTGAGTATCTAAAATCAGATTTGAAGCCAGTTCTTTCTGACTCCAGGCCAAGCATCCTAACCTAGTTGCCCCAATAATAAAAAAGAGCATTTCAAAGTCTAGAAATGTTTTATATGAGTTAACGCATTTGATTCTTCCAATAAATCTACAGACTGCATAAATATGGTTATTCCTCTTGGAATTATACCTGGAGAAAATTATTTGATATATCCTCTATGGAAAATCTGAATAAGGATACAACCTTGAAAATTATAGGATGGGTAAAATGGATGAATTGAAATCATGAGGCTTCCATATTGAAAGCTGTGGATCCTTTATTTTATCATTATATGTTATTGTTCAGTTATTTTAATTGTGCCCAGCTCTTTGTAACCCCATTTGGGTTTTTGTAGCAGAGATAATGGAGAGATTTGCTATTTCCTTCAGAGGCAAATAGGATTATATGACTTATCACACTGCTTTTAAGTAACTAAGTTTGAAATTTAAGTCATAAAGATGAGTCATTCTGATTACAATCCTGGTACTCTAGCAATTGTGCAACCTAGCTACCTGACACATTAAATATAATAATTACAAGACCAATAATACAAAGATTATTTCACAGTAAAAGTTGTTTATCCTTTGTTTTTGAGGAAGACCAATGATGTCATTAATGATGTCTTTGCTTGCATGTCATTTGCTTGCTCAAATGAGGTAGAATTGCACAAAATCATCAGCTTTACTCATCTTCAGTCATAGAAGTCCAGTGGTAAGACAAAATCAAGATCATTAGGGTTGTGTGTCAGAGGACCTTGATATCTAGCATTGTAGCAACAGAATGACAAAGCCCTGTTTGCCATCTCAACAACTCAGTAGTTACTCTCAGGTCAACATAAATTAGTGGAGGATGACGGATCTCAAATTATTAGGTATTAACTCCCATTCTCTGGAATTTTTGATCTCTCATAGGACCAAAAATGCCATAGCATTCTTACAGGTGGTACAACTTCTGTGGATGTTGTAAAGGAAAAGGCCAAATCTATCTCCACTGCCACAATAAGGGGAACTAAACTAATTTTTTATCAAATTGTTTACCATCATAACATCTTTAACTAACCTTAATTTAGTCTACTTAATTGACTCTACTTTAAGGCTCCTTGTTTTTATCCTCAATTGTTCCAACTTGATGGATAATCTGATGCTTATAAACCTTTTTGAGGTTACTTGGTTGAGAAAACTTCCCAACAAAAAAAAAGGTGAGAATTTCCAAAGGTTCAATAGATTAAATAGACAAAAATTTTCTGTCTTATTTCCCTTCCTCATTCTAAAAATGGTTAGTATTAGACCCAAATATGTATATAAATTAGAAAGCAGTCTGGAAGAAATTGAGTATAGACAAATACCTTACACTAAAGAGATAAAGAGAGATATTGCAAAATATTTGGAGAATATGGAATATTTTACCTATCCATTTTATGAATATATAAATATATATGAATATATATAAATATATATATATAAATATATATGAATATATCAAGAGATATAGAGCTGTGTTGAGGTGTAGAATGGATAAATTTGATTACTTCAAATTAAAATATTTTTAAACAAATAAAATAAATGTAACTGTGATCAGAAGGAAAGCAGAAAATTGAGGAAAAAAGGTTTTATAGACAGTTTCTCAGATAAAGGTCTGATAAAGTTCTATTAAAAACATATACTTTCCTAAGTTTCTTTTATTGTCTCCTAATTTCTATTAAATATAATTGATCATTCTACATTCAGATATTTACAAATTATCCAAGTTTACTTATACAGTTCACGCATTTCCCTTCATCTATGCAACTCTCTACTTTTAGTATCTTGAATAGTGCTTTGAAACTTTTAAAATGTTATAAAACTTTGTTGACATTAATTTTTGTTATGTCTTCTTCCATTAATATCACTACACCTTCCCCACTTATTATTTACTTTTTGTAGAATTCATTATTTTGAAACAAATTCTACCCCATGTTTTGATTATTTTGGAGGATGGGGCATATGTGGAATCTTACTAAGTTTTCTTTTATGTATCAGAATGGTGGTGAATGTTGAGGCGAAACAAGATCCAAATGCATTAGAGGAGATACCAGCATGTTTGTTATGCTCAAACATCCTTTCATGAAACCCCTGGAGATTCTTTTTAGAAATCTGGAGTTTTATAAAACACAGTTGGAAGACTTCTGGTCTATCCGTATGACCATATTCTTTTCTTTCATTATCAAATTTATAAATAAAAATATTATATAAATTCCTGACTGCTGTACTTTTCTTGAATCATATTATTGAAATTTCCTTATGTCTTTTATCCATAGAAATAATTTGTGTCACAAGAGTGGAAAAAGCTTATTTTAATATTATTAATTTATTGACATTTTTTATTTTTACTTTCCTCAAAAGTATGCAAAATGTCATTTTTCTATATTTTTTCTTTAATTTTACAAATAATTTTACAGAGGATTAATCCAGAATGATAAAACCATTTTTTTCAGAATGATAAAACCAATTCACAATTCTACTCTGTATTAATTAGCATTCTAAGTGTCTTCCCAAAGCCTTTTCAACAAGTTTTCCAATTTGTCTTTGCAATAGTGATTAAAGATGTATATGGTGTTTTTATTTTTATTTCTCTAATAATTAGATGTTTAAAAAGCTTTAGTTGTTTTGGATCAAAATCTATTGGCAATATCCCTATTATTTATAATAGTTTTATCATAATTATTTCTTTACTTATTGCTCAACTTTCTTTTTAGCATTTTTTTTTTCATGACTGAGGTGATTCCTTCATTTTGGGCAAGGCTTTTAAATATGTCTGATTGATCAATTTTAAGTTGGAAAGTGACTTGGTCTTATTTTTTAAAGTCTATAATTTTTTAGAATTTTTAAATAAATATTTCATGCAAATAATTTTCCTGCTCCATATCTTTTCTTTAGGTTTTAATCAGTTTAATTGTATCATAAAGGTTTTAAAGTTTATGAAATTGCATTATCTATCTTTTTTGTTTATTTTGTCATTTCTTCTATTCTTTGCTGGAGTTTCTCTAACTTTGAAAACTCTCATCCTCCAATTTACTGACAGTCTTTTAATGATGGCTTTTAAATAATTGTTTCTTTAAATCAATTAGGACTGTATAAGGTGTAGAATGGTGACATAAGTCTATTTTTTCACCAAAATTCTAACAAGTTTTCTACCAGTTCATGCATTATAAAGAAATAATTTCCTAATTCATTTTTCTTTGTAGATTACTAAACACATTGATGATAATGTCCACTCTCTTTTGTTCCTTTTTTATGCATGTTATTCTTTAACCTATACATTTTTCCTTCTAAGTGAATTTTGTTATTTTACCTCATATTATAGGATGTCTCCTTGATAATATTATTAATATAACAACAAATGTCATGATATTTTGTGGATTATGTTATATTTTGCTTCTTACTGAAGCTATCAATTATCTCAATAAATTATTAAATGCTTTTCTAGTTTTCTGTAAAAACTAGTCTTCATTTACAATTTTTTTGCTTTTTTCCTTTAAAATTATTTTTTTCTTTTGGAAATTAAGTGAATGTTCTCCAATTGGGGAATGGCTTAACAAATTGTAGTATATGTATGTCATGGAACACTATTGTTCTATTAGAAACCAGGAGGGATGGGAATTCAGGGAAGCCTGGAAAGATTTTCATGAACTGATGCTGAGTGAGATGAGCAGAACCAGAAAAAAAACATTTTACACCCTAATAACAACATGGGGGTGATGATCAACCTTGATGGACTTACTTATTCTATCAATGCAACAACCAAGGACAGTTTGGGGCTATCTGCAATGGAGAATGCCATCTGTATCCAGAGAAAGAAGTGTGGAGTTTGAACAAAGACCAAAGACTATTACTTTCAATTTAGAAAAAAAAAACATCTTATTATATAATTTTGCTATCTCTTCTACTTTATTTTTCTTCCTTAAGGATATGATTTATCTCTCATCACATTCAACTGAGAGCAATGCATACCATGGAAGCAATGTAAAGACTAACAGAATGCCTTCTGTGGGGGATGGGGGGAAGGAAGCAAGAATAGGGGAAAAATTGTAAAACCCAAAATAAATAAAATCTTTCTTAAAAAATATCGTTCTTAATTTGTTATACCTACTATTTTAACACTAAGAGTATTTTTGCACAAAACAATTTTGTACACAAGTCATCACATACTTGGTTTTTTCAAAGTGTGTTTATGCTAACATAAAGAGATTTCATATAATATTAACCATTAAGTGTCATAATGAAAGTTCCATCTAGAACTTTTATAATTAAAACTTTTTTTAAAAAAGTACAACAGAGTTCAATACTATATTGAATGGATACGTAATATTTTGTATTTATATATACATATTTCTGTCTATATAGATATAATTTAAATCTATTTATAGATATTTGTATATATGCACAATCTCTTGCTCTCTCTCTCTCTCTATATATATATATGTATATACTTATATTTGAACTTGGTATGTGCATTGTTTGCAAATATTCATTTGCACACACACACACACACACACACACACACACACACACACACACAGACATATGTATATGGAAGGAAAGACAGAGAGCCAGATACAGAATAAAAGAGAGACAGAAACAGTGATCCTCTATAGTGAATAGTGTGATGGAGTATTCAGTTGTATTTTCATTCACCATTCAAAGGTGACCATTTTTTAGTAATTTTAATAATTTAATAATTATAGCAATGTGGTTATATGAAGAAAAGGAACATTTCTTAAGACTTTCTAAGACTCAAAATTAGAAATGATACATTTTCTTTATTTTATTATAGTTAATTTACATCTGCACTATTTGCTTTCAATAATTTCATATGTAACTGCTTATATTCACAAATGTTAATCTTTGATTAATAATGACTAACATTTACTATTGCTTGATCTATCTTTTGCTTGTTTTCTTTTCTTTTCCTTCTTTCTTTAAGATGTATTTTATTTCATTATTACACTGTGACTTCAAATTTAGTTGTGACTTTTAAAAATATAGGCAGCTAGGTAGTACAGTGATGCGTGGAAGCAGGAAGCTTCACCTTCCTGAATTTAAATCTTACCTCAGACATTTACTAGTAGACTGATCTTAAGCAAATCACTTAATTCTGTTTGACATATTTTCCCCATATATAAAATAACTTAGAGAAGTAAATGACACACTATTTCTTTTTCAAGAAAGCCCCAGATGGGATCATAAATAGTTGTAAACAATTAAAAATGTCTGAACCAAATATTTAAAAATACCCTCTTTATTTGCAGATTAAAAAAAAATCTTCTTTTGTCAGTCTTTGTGAATGTACCAGAAGAGTTTGTAACTTTTCTGATAATTGTTGTTAATTTTCTCTACTATGTTTGTGAATTCTTAATTAGTTTGTTTATTACTTTCTTGTTTTCCTGGTCCTCTTTGATCTATTTTTTTTTTTGCTCTGTTATTGTCAACATTTTCCTGATAATTTTTGTGGTCTTCATCCAAACTTTTAATTCTTTTTTTTTCTCTTTGTCTAATTGGATTTAAGGAGCATTTATTCCAGAAGGTTGTTGAGAGGCTTAAATGTTGGAACATTAAATACACTGTTTTACAAACTTTAAAGTGACCTACACATTAGCTATTTGTAAACTTTTTTTTAGGTTGTTTTTTTTTGCAAGGCAATGGGATTAGGTGGCTTGCCCAAGGCCACAAAGCTAGGTAATTAATTGTCTAAGGCTCCAGGGCCAGTGCTCTATCCACTGCACCACCTAGCCACTCCTTTATTATGGATGCTTTAAGAATTACTTAGATTATGGGAAAATGGTAAAGAGCAAGGAAAGAACACAAAACATAGGATAATGAAAAGCATTATGATCCATATTGACACACAAAGTATTAGTAGCAGACTATGGTCAACAGCTCTACTTTAATGTCAGGAAGGAATGGGACCGGGTGTATAGTGGTAGCATCAGAGTGATCCTGATGCATGGAAAGCCCACCCAGACTAGGTCATACCCTATAAAGGTATCATTAAAAACACAAAAGTCCCAGACATGATGGCTTATTATTTTTGAAAGTCATTTCAAACCTCAGATCGGATCCCATTGTCTTGCATTTTACAACATTCAAACCTCAGAATAGAGAACTGCATTTGGCCAACAGTTGACTGTTCTCTGGTGCCACTATGATGGGTGTAATCTAGCTTCCAATCCCAGAATATGAAGTCACTCCTTTTCACTGATCATGAGACCGTAATCCAAGATGAAATGAAGCTGCCTAGATAAACGAATATGGTTTCTTCCTTGAGGAAAAGTACGGAAGGTGGGTAAGTTCCTTCTATATAGGTGATACTCTTTTCTTCCCATCTCATTAGTTCCCCGGAGAAAGTTCCAGCAGAGAATAAATCTTCTTTGAAGATATTAGGTATGTACTCAGAAAAGATAAATCTTTTGAGATCCTAGGCCTAATTTAGCTGCCGAATGAGTTGATTGATGCCTTCACCTCGGTATAGCCAGGTTTGCCCATTTCCTTGAGAAAGCCCACTCTATTCTTGGCAGCATGGCGAGCCACGGACAGTGGGAAAGGACACAGGAACCTCGGACCCTGAGAGAAATGCTCCCCCACTGAGCAGATTTCATGAATGATATCTTCCAGACGAATGATACCAAAATTTCCCTAGATGCTCCTCAGTTAGAGTATTATCTGTTAGGGAGACTTTCTTATTTATTCTGGCTTGTCCTCGTTTCAGAATGAGTTCACGGACAGATTTTAGGTTAGGATATCCCCAAGCTACATAAGACTCTATAATTCGAAGTTTCTTTAAGGAAACTGGGGTCATCTTAACAAAGATACCACTATACATTTTCTTCAGATGAAGTTCCTCTATTGTATTTGTCACCTGTGTACTCACTCCATTAATCCTCTCCATAGGGACCACAAAGGCTAGACCATGTGTATTCTTTAGCACATAGCATCCAGGCTTCAAATCCAGACGTTTGAGCCGAGCTACATCACGGACGATCCGATGGGATTCATGAACAAATGATTCCAGCCGCCTGAATTTGAGCTGACTCCCTTTCTTTTGCTTCCTCTTTTCCAAAAGTGCCTGCTTAGCCTGAATGGCTTTGAGTGCTTGGTAAGCTTTTCCTCTTCTTCAGAAGATTCCCTGGAACCAAAGGAATCTTTTTTTCTGGGTTCAGGCTCCACCATCTTTCCTGCATCCTTTTCTGAGTTTGTGAAGCGGTATGCCCCTCCTCCTTTTAATTCTTTCTATTGTATTTTTCCCCTTCAATCACACCTAAGGTGATTTATAATTGTCTTTGATACTCTTTACCTTTATTTGGGAGTCCAAGATGCATGATTACAAGACCCTTCTTCTCTCCTTTTCCTTTTCTTTAGATTCCTTGCGTTGCTGTAAATAGTTTAAAAAACACAGAATAAAATATGTTTTTGTAATTATACACTTAATGAAAAGTAAAGGGTTTTTTCTTATCTTTTTGTTAGTAATATGGCATTATTTAGTAGGGCAAAGAATGTGATTGCTCAAATAAATAACTTGCACAAGACATCAAATTTATATGTGTCATCTCTAATATATATTATTAAATAACATAATTGACAAACACTATTACTCTATTTCCAAAATGACATAGGATTTTTTTTTTTTAGGTTTTTGCAAGGCAAATGGGGTTAAGTGGCTTGCCCAAGGCCACAAAGCTAGGTAATTATTAAGTATTTGAACCCAGGTACTCCTGACTCCAGGGCCGGTGCTTTATCCACTGCACCACCTAACCCCCGTGATGTAGAATTTTAATTATAGAGACTGTTTAACACCATAGAAAGAGACTTGGAGTCAGAAGACCTGGTTCCAGATCCTGACTGAGCATACTTACTATTTATACAACCTTTGAAAAGGTATTGAGATTTCTTTCAAGCTCTAACTATATGATGATCACATTTTCATACTGGATTCTGATTTTGAATATTCACTTTCTATGCTATAATTTTATAAAGACAATAAACAAATTATGCAATAAGGTAATTTAAAGTAATCTCATTTTTACGTAAGTAAACAGATACTGGAAGATTAATTTTGTTTTTGCTTTTTGTTTGAGGATTTTTTTTAATCTTCCTCAGAAACAGAAATACTTCACATTGGTGTAAAATTATATCTGTTACTAAGAAATTATTTCAGACCAGCCTTAAGAACCTTGTTTTTGAACACATATTAAAAATCAGAAGAACAGAGTTAAAATTAGAAAAAAAAGAATTTATGCCTGGCTCTGATGGATATTAACATTGTGATCATGGGCATATTAGTTAATATATGGAAAATTATTTGATATTACTTAAATCTCTAGATCTGAAAATTATGGTCAGGTGGATGAATTATTTTTCTCATTGTTGTAGGCAGAAATCATGAAAATATGGGATTGGGGAAGAAAATGAGGAATGGAGGGAAGGAGAGAGAGAGAGACAGACTGATACTAGACAGACACACACACACACACACAAAGAGAACTTGAAATATCTTCAACAGTGACTACAAAAATGCATTATCTATTTTTATTTTTAAAAACATACAAATTATACTTTATCCATTTTCCTGATTCTCTTAGCAAGAAACACATAGAATCGTAAGATGATATAGCTAGAAATGATCTTTAATGTTCCCCAGTTTAACCGCTTATTGTTATAGATTAGAAAACAGAAGCTCAGAAACAACACTGTCATCATCAATAAGCAATGCTGTTGTTTATCCTTCCTTCTGTAAGGTGTTGTGTTGACTTGCTCCTGGATAATTTTCACATCTACATATTCAAAAGTTGAGGCAGAGCTGCAGTCTCATTCTCTTATGCAGCATTGTCCAATGACAGAGTCTCCTCCAGTGGCAATACAAAGAGCATAATGACTGACAATGCCCCAAGATGCTGTAGGTGAACATGGATTTTGTAAATTAAGATCTTTCCCATGTCTCAGTTTGTCTCTGATCATGCCTATTCAATGATTAAGCACTAGGTAAGAACTGAGACAAAGATGACCCAAATTGCTTTCACAAAGATATCAATCTGGGGAGGAAAAGACCCTAAGAGTTTTTGGTCAAAATAAAAAATAAGTCCTGTTTCCACACATTATAAGTCATCAAAAATCTATTTTAAAAACAAGAGCCTCAGAAGCTTTGGGGGGTTATTATTTTATTATCCTTTCCTTGAAAGTCAGAGTGATTTGCATTTAAAGGCAGAGTCAACAAGCTCCATTTAAAACAGAATGGACTTTTTTTAATCTGCTTTTTTTTTTCCTAGAACCATAGTTCAAGAAATCATAATGGAAAACTGCACAGTACAAAAAGCAAATTGTAATAAATAAAATTAAATTAAAAAGAAGAAAAATAACAGTATTCCCCAAATTTCCCAATTTAATTTGACCTCTTTTTTTTTCAGATGAGAAAACAGATTCATAGATATCACTGTAATCATTTAAAATATTAAATGCCTGTTGTATGTTAGGTCTTGTGCTTCTACACATACTGTAGCTTCATACTAGTTAAGAAATATATTAGGGAGTAGATGAAAATATTTGCTTCTTACACTTTAATAAACTCATAGAAGTCATCCTTGACTGGTAGATGCAAGAAATGGACTGAAAATGGATTATGACACTTGATAAAAATTGAAATATGGCATTCCAGAAATATATTCCAATTCACTAGGCAAGTTGTCCAAACAATAGTTTCCCCCAGGATAGCAGAAAATCTATATCTAAGGTTATATACTCGTAAAACTATAGCTCAAGAGCACCATGAATATATAGGCAAAATAAGGTCTGTTCTAAGCATAATCCTAAGAGCCTAGAGAATCTTTTATGTTGTTGTTTCCAGGTAGTCTATAACACCTATTAACTATCCATTGTTCAGAATCTTATCTCTATTATTCCCATGGCTTCATAATAACTAGAGAAAGAAAGTGTCAGTAGGTCCAAATCAGTAATTTCAAGTAACAACCTTCACTTAGGAATTTCAAAATGCAGGCAGCAGAAAATAAAGTACTTTCATTTTTTTGTTTGTAATATGAAACGCTTTTTTAGAAAATAGGTATGTGCTAAGACAAATATAAAACCCCTTTTTCACCACCATGGTTTATTTTTACAGTGTTTTATGAGAATATCAATACTAATGCTGTCAAAATTTCATTCAGAATATACAGTATATTTACTTCTTTATCTTTTTTAAAAGATACTTTGTCTATAATAGTTTCCCATCTGTCAAAATAAATAATTCTGAAATTGATACTCAGGGAAATTCTCAGGGAAAATGGAAAATATGTAAATATAATTTCCAGGAATGAAGTAGTACAACTTTGATATCTTCCAAGAAAAATGTGGGAAACAATTGGCAGGTAGATTGTATATAAGTCTCTTAGTCAACATTTATTTTGTTCCCACTAAAGATTTCCTGACCTTAGAGAATCGACTGAATGCAGAATGTTTTGCAAAATATCTAAATCTTTTACAAGAGACCTTAACTAGATAGGGTCCTATTCCAACAAATAATTGAAGATATAGTCTTTGTTCCCTTTTGAGCAAAGCAAATAGAAGATAGACTTTAAGACTACTGATCTTGAAGGGTTTAAAGCTAATGGGAAACTGATAAGATATTTTGTTTCATAGCTCAAGTCAATCTGCACTTCCCTTCTACCCAAGAGCAGTGTCCACCTTTTTTTCCCTCTGCCTCATTTTTAAATCATTATCCCTCAAGTGGATTGTTTGTTTCATGATATCAAGGTCTCTCTCTCTCTCTCTCTCTCTCTCTCTCTCTCTCTCTCTCTCTCTCTCTCTCTCCCTCTCCCTCTCTCCCTCTCTCCCTCTCTGTATTTGCATATAGATATATATTATATATATATATATTAAATATATTCTTTCCTTCTACTCCCTCCTTAATCTGCTCTTTTGCAGGGTACTTGACAATTTCTCTCTAATATTCTCCCTTATTTACTTTGGCACAGCCACTATTCTGGTAAGCGTTCTTTTAAACAGATTATTGGCATAATCTTATGATTTGTTTCTCTTTCTCGAGGTTTTTCTAATTTCAATGCTAAACTGACTTTACAAAATGGAAAGTTTAGTCCCTCCATTTCCATTTCAGTAACCTTCAATATCTTCCATTATGTTCAGTACCAAATATGAATTATCTATCTTTTAAAGACAGTTATAATTTTATAAATTAATTTATTAATTGTCAATTGATTAATTATAAATTTTATAATTAACCCTTACTCCCTTCCAAGTCTCTAATAGCAAATAACATTGGTTGATCTCCTTGCTGTCCTTGAATAAAGCACTCCAGCTCCTAAAATGTGCATTTTCACTATTTGTCTCTTAGATCTAGAATGTCTGCCTCTTCATTTCTGTCTCTTTATTTCCTTCAATTCTCAACTAAACTCTACCTCTGCAAAATGACTTTCTCAATTTTCTTTAATACTAGTAAATTATTTTCAATTTATTCCAAATATGTTGTTCTCATATGTAGTCATTTGCATATCACTATCCTCATTTGTACTAGAGCTTCATGAGGGTAACCATTCAATATTTGTCTTTCCTTTTATTCTCAGTGCTTTGTACAGAATCTGGCACTTGATAAATGCTTAGTAGATGATTTCTGACTTGCTGATTAAGTTATTTCTTCCACTGCCTAGCCAGAGCTCTACCCTAGCTTATCAATTAATAAATGTTTCCTAAGTGAACAAAGCAAACTAGTATCTGTAACATCTTTTCTGATACTGAAGGATGATCTGGATTTTCTAGTAATGAGAATGCTGATTTTATGCAGCTAGATGGGGAATGGTGAGATAAGATTCATCAATATTTAGAAAGAACATTTAAACAAAACTATAACAAAATAATCTAGAAATATGCCATTCCTAACTGCATTTTTTTTGCCTTTTCATCTATTGAAATGAGCAAAATATCTAATAAAGTTGTCATTATCAATGTCAAGTCTATTTATAAGGGATTGGACACTTTCAGGAGAGTGCATTAGATTTCTGGTAGTTCAATATTAACTCTTGGCATTATTGAACAATAAAAAATATTAAAAAATGAAGGAAATATTTTGAATTTCCAAGGTTATTTAAGGAATTTGTCACTAATCATGGGTCACATATATATGTTTAACTTACAAAACTAATCTCACAACAAAATATTACAGAAGAAATGTAAACATGATAACATTTCTTATAACTTATTATTTTAACTTATCTTGATTTTTTTTCAGATAATGAAACTTGGACTCAGGCAAGACTCAGGGTCATATAGCTAATAAATATCAGAGATAGTTAACAAAGTATTCTCTCTCAAAGATCTGGTTTTTTTTTTCAATATACACTAAGCCTCACTATTTTTGCTGTTATCTAAAGTTATGAGGAGCTGAATAGAATTAATCTGAATTAAGAGAGACATAGCTTCCAGATGCAATATGGTGACAAACTCATTTTATTTTCCTCCCCCTAGTGAGAACACATTCAGTTCTATACATTATATTTTTGGGGAATAAAAAAAAAAAAAAAAACTTCTTCTCCAGGCTTTGCCATTGTCTTCCTGGATTTACTCTGCAATGTCAACAAAAACTCTCCATATTAGAAGATTATCATGTGTCCATATGGAGGTGATAGAAGGGGCATGAAAATTTTCTACCCAAGCTATGAGCTTTGAATATATCTTCATTTTTTGAATGTTGGATGACCAAGAAATGCCTCATTGTATTCACACATAGAAGTTGAATATATTAGGGTGCCAGTTAAAATTAGATCCTCCTTTAACATTTATGCAATCCCCTAAATCCTCTTCTCTCCTCAAATTATTAAGTATACATGTATCTTTTTACATGTTGTAATCCTACATATCCCATTAAACAATGTAGGATAGACCTTTTTTTAAAAATCTAATTTAGCTAACAAAAGTCTTTAGTAGATAAGTTAGGATTGTTTATTTGAATTAGAATAAATTAGTTTAGATTTATTTTAGGAAGCAAAATTTCTTAGAATTTGCCAGTAAAGATAGTCCATTTAGTCTCTTGTTTATTTAATGGACTATCTTTACACTGGTTTAAATATAAGTTTTCAATTGAGAAAGCTTACAAAGTTATGCTTGTTGCAAATTTTAAAGCACTGTTAAAATAATAAATAGGTATCATTTAACTAAAAGGGAGGCACTAGAGACAATCCAGAGAAAGACACATCCTAAAAATTACATCAATCCAATCAGATAGGTCCAATATATAATACTAGAAACATAACAGTAAGTGACTGGATATGCAATAAGAACAAAGGAAGAGGAATGAAGGAAGTAATATTCTCTCTCTCTCTCTCTCTCTCTCTCTCTATATATATATATATATATATATATATATATATATATATATATATATACATATTTTTAATATTCAGGTTTTTACATGGAAATGGAAATTACATTTGAAGGTAATAGCATTCTACTTACATTACAATAGAAAGGAGTACCTTGAAGACAGGGATCACATTTTAAATTTTATTTCCAAAACTTAGCATAAAATAAGCATTTAAACTCTTTTTTGAGTGACTTATTGTCTGTATGTATTGATGTGTTTGTGCTTGCTTGTGTGTACACATGTGCATATGTTCATGCACAGTATATCTGCGCATATGTATGTACATCTATTAAACAGAGTGAGAATTAAGGTGTCCTAAGGATAGTTAAGACAAAGAAAGGTCCAAAAGATGGAGAAAATACAGATAAGTCATCTAATGGCCTCTAGGGGTGCACATAGTGAACTTAGAAATTGTGAAAATAGAAAGCATAATTCAGTTGTGGGAGAAATAGGAAGACTTAATTCTCTGCAAAATATAAATTATGATTTATTTTCTCAAATTTTTTATCTAAATTTCAGCTTGAGGATCTCTGCTAGAAAATAAATTACTGAAGGCCAACTTTGTTAAGATGTAGAGAAGTTCAATACTAGGAAATGACGGGGCGAGAGTTATCCAAATAAACATATCATATGTGATAGAGTATGAAAATAAATATCATTAATAAACAACTTACATTTATTAACATTTATTATTATCATTAGTTTCATCAAACTCAGTAAGACTTTGAAAATAAATATCATTAATAAAGAACCTACATTTATTAACATTTATTATTATCATAAGTTTCATCAAACTCAGTAAGACTAGACCTTGAGGACAGCTATGGATTACACACATTTGAAAAGGTTTCTCACTCAGTCAAATTCACAAAAGTGCTGGGGCGGCTAGGTGGCACAGTGGATAGAACACCCACCCTGGAATCAGGAGTACCTGAGTTCAAATCAAGCCTCAGACACTTAATTAATTAGCTATGTGGCCTTAGGCAAGTCACTTAACCCCATTTGCCTTGCAAAATACTGAAAAAAAAAAATTCACAAAAGTACTAATGTGTACTGAGGGAGAAATAAGAGGCAGTTTAGGTCTCTAAGCTCCATTACAAAAGCCTTGTCCTTGCCTCCAACAGAAGAAACAATTCCCTTAGAAATCTGACCTAGCAATTGCGTCTGCATATTCTGTAGTCCTCATTGGCAACCACTGTGACCCAGAAAAGAAGATTCTTACCTTTGACATGAAATGGTTCAGTGTCAGAACTATTTAGGGTTTGTTCAGTAGAAATTAAAATAAAGAAGATGCATTCCCAATACATCATAAAAACCACTTGGTTATTTTCTCTTCTTTTGAATCTTCATACACATATTATCATTTCATGGAAGAATATGACTTTTTGAGAGCTGAGATTGTCTTATTTTTCTCTTTATCCACGGAGCTTGATACACTACAGTAAATGCATCCATTTGTTCATTTAGTGAAAATTAAATTGCTTTCCATTTTTAAATCACATACTTCTATTTAACCATGAAAGCAAGATCATGCAAATATTGTTCTGCTTTATCAAGAAGGTAAAAGTAAAGGGTCCTTTGGTTTGAGTTCAGGAAGTGAAGTAAATTATTTTTGTTGTTAATGCTGATGTTTCCATGGTAATTACCACATAAAATCTATTAAAATTATAGTGTGGAAATAATTTTATATGGAGTTGATTACCATCTAGATTTGATTCATTTAAATTGGTTAAGTAGTAATGCTTGAAGAAGATAGTTAGCATCTATTTAGAGAATCACAAAAGAGTCAATTACTGGAAAAGCAAAACAATAGTAACAACAAAAATTTATTTCTATACTGAACTTAGATATTGCACAACTATGTGTACAGGAATTAGGGACTGAAACCTTAACATGATTTCATGCTTTCTAATGTATGAATACCTATTCCATTTGGACTGAATCTGCTTCCAGGAAAGTTGCTTTATGACCCAGGGAGAGCAAAGTTTAGTTTAGTTTATTAGACTTTGTACCTAATAAATTGCAAGAGATGGCTAGATCTAAGATAGAGACAGAGAAGGACTTCAATTTTTTGTCATTATATGAAGGAAATTACTAAGAACTATCAGTCTGAGAAGACTGAGCAAATGATTTGTACTTTGAACTAGATAAGTTCATAGATAGTAAGGAATATATCTTATTTAGCTCAATATCTCTCCTGGCACTAGTGATATATCTTTATATTTTTGAGTAAATATTTGTTGAGTAAATTTTAATATAAAATTTGGTGTTTTATTCTGTTTGTAACACCATATATGCAAATATAGATATGCATAACACATAAATTTACATATGTATAAATATACAATGCTGTCCTATTATTCTATATAAGATATTCTTGATGTGGAAAATATCTCTATATAACTATAATAAGTGTGTATAAAATAGATAATTAACAATCATGATTTATATCTAATCTATATAATATTTCCCTGTAATTGATTAATTGAAAATATTTCCAGTGTTGAAAATATTTTATAACTTAATCATTTCATTAAGTGAAATAGTGAGCTTGATAAATAATAAAATGTATTTAACGATGTTTGTAAAACATAACACTATTCCATGATCATTATAGATAGCATAAAGACAGGTATCATTTCTATTAAGATATCCATAAGTTTTGACTTAGAAAATCAACTTTCTAGAGACTTTCATCAACTAAGAGAATAAAATGCACAATCTGAATAAGTCACTATCAATTTTCAATAATATAATCATGACCAAATGATACAGATAATGAGCCTTAGTTCTTTTATTATTTTATAAAATATTTCTTTATTTGAAAAGATTAACTTACTTTAAGATCAGGCTTAAAGACTCCAGACTTTTAATAAAACCCTTATATTGATCTAAGCAGAACCGTATTGTGAAGAGAAACAGGAATAGATTTGCCTATAATTTACCTGGGATATGCATTACTTATTTACATCTCTGTCCCTCTGTCTTTCTGTCTCTCTGTCTGTCTCTCTCTTTATCTTGTCTTTTCTCTCTTTCATCTCCCTCCCCTTTTTCCATCTCTCCCATAAGTACATTTATATGTAAGTTGTATGCATATATATACATATATATGTATGCATACATATATATGTATATATGTGTGTGTGTGTGTGTATATATATATATATATATATATATATATATATATACCCACACTCTGTGTTGTGTTTTTCTTTATATAATTTCCTTAAATAAATTCAGTTGAGGATGAAATTCAAGCATTACCAGATCCCCACACCAAGAATAGTTCTCCTTCTATTTTAAAGATAGAATCATGGTCAGGTAACAGAGGAAGAATATATCCTCTAAATAAGTTTTCTAAAAATAAGGTGAGAATGTGAGCTATGTTAAGGGTCAAAATTAAGTGAGGCTAGAACAAGCAAACAAAAAATGGATGATAGTTTGTTATTTGTATTTAGCTGTAATGGTGGGCAAAAAGGATTAAAGATATAAAATTGCCCCATAATTGATTAATTAAAGCTATTCCCAGTGTTGAAAATAGCTTATAAATTCATCATTTCTTTCAGTGAGATAGTGAGTTTGATAAATAATAAAATGCATTTAAAGAGGTTTGTAAAACATATCAGTATTTCATGATCATTATATAGTATAAAGAGAGGTATCATTTCGATAGAGACTTGCAAAATAACCTTTTTAAATACTTACACCAACTAAGAGGAAAGGATGAGGATAAATAACAAAAAGAAGTCATGGTTATTCATTGTGCTTTACTTACTAAATGTAGAATAATGTTTAGGATGGAAATATAACATTTAGATATTGGATGACTAACAAGGATCTAATACTTATGATGAGTGAGAAGATAAAAAGAGGACACTTATTTGCCCTCTATGAACTCAAGTTACCTGGTCCAAAGATGTGCTACATTTTAAGGTAGGTAAGACAACTGGCAAATGTGATTGAGGAATTGCTATAATTAAAATATTAAAATTCAAGGAAGAGATAATATAAGATTAAAAATGACAAATATCTCAGTTTTCAGAAAAAAGAGAACATTGACAACAGGGTAAAATATTCTAAACATGGATTATTAAAGTGATTTTTGGGAAACATCTAGAAAAGAAAGAACCAGAAATGCTTCAAGAATAGATCATTCCAGAAAGAACTCATGCTGCTTATCAATACATGAGGGCAATGTCATGGATTTAATTCACCTAAATTTTGGATAACTTATTAATAAATTATTTCATCCTGTTCTTGTGAATAAGATTAGAGGGTTTAGGTTAATAATAATACAGTAAAATGCATTTGGAATATTAAAGGTGTTTGTCCTTCATTCGCGAAGAAGGCCATGCCATTAGGGAGGTGATGCGATTGAAAGCATGTGAATTAGATTTGAGTGAGGGGATGCTGTGCTAAGCCACAAACTTCAATTTCTCCTCCAGAACCATCTGGATCCAGTGACCAGATATGAACCAAGATGAATAGAGATGGCCCTGAATGTGAATGACTAACCCAAGGTCACAGTCAGAAAGTGAAAAGTATCTGACTCCAAGGTCAGTGCTCTATTCATTGAGCCATCAAGGTGACCCCAGAACATTAGTATAGCTAAACACAAAGAATAATTCTTATTGGGTCATTGCCATGTATCAGGAAGTCAATACCTAAAGTAAAAATGTTGATGTTATGCTCCTGAAATATATATTCCTGGGAAGGAAAGCAGACCTAATGTATAAATTGGATCAAAATCCCAAGAGACAGTGATTTGGAGAATTGGACTTAATTTAATAAGATGAAATCAAAAATAAGGAAGATACAATATTACTCGTAGGCATAAAAATATAAAATTCATAGGTATAAGATGGGGAAAAATGGAGTGGTATTATTTACTTTGAAAAAGATACAAGAGTTTTAGTGGACTTTAAATTGAGTAAATGTCAAGCATATACTCTTAGCCAAAAATGCATTTGCCAGATTAGACTGGCAGTTTTATTCTGCCACTATACCCTGGACTTCTCCAGACATTATCTTAAATATAATATTCAGTTATAGGAACCATTATTAAGGAGAACATGGATTAGGAGTAAACAGAAGATAGCAGCCAGACTAAGGAAGAACTTTAATTCTGTCATATGAGCATTATTTAAAGGAATTGGGCATTTTTCTTCTGTAAAAGAAATGACTCAGGGGAAATGTTATCTTAAGGTATTTGAAGGAATCATGTGAAGACATAGTTAGAATTGTCCTAATTGAATGCACAGTTTAGAATTATGATTTAATGGTGGAATTTTCAAAAGGACCAAATTAACTCTGATTGATGGTAGAAAAAAATAGCTAATCTTTTAAATAATTAGCATCATCTAAAAGAGTAACTAAAATTTATTGGATTCCTCTCCTGTATTCTCTTATAAGTACAAATCTGACTTCAGACATGTAATAACTATGTGATATTGGATAATTCATTTAACCCTGTTTGACTCAATTTTCCCTTCTGTAAAATTAGTTGGAGAAGCAAATGATAAACACTAATGTATTTGCCAAAAACCCCAAATATTATCATGAATAGTCAGATTTTACTGAAAAGACTGAAAGAACAACAACAAAAACCTCCTTAGTCATCTTCAATAGAAATAATCTGTTTCTTATATTTATTGGATAAGATGCAAGTCCCTTCAAACATTCAATTATTGTAAGTCTATAATTATTGTCTTTTCTTTGCTACTTGAATAATGAAAAGACTCCAATAAATAGTCAAATACTAAAGTATAAAATGATTGATAAATGTGGTGTTACCTCCTAATTCAATTTGGATTTTAATAGGTATCAGGATCCTAAGCCAAAGCAATAGTGGAATAGTTTGTAGAAGAAAATGCAATGAGGGCTGCTCTCCTTCTGCTCTCCATTTCATAGGAGACAGGCAGGCACAAAATCCACTTATAAAAGGTCATTTTTTCTTTTTGTGCAGACATATATATATTCCCTCAAATATATACCCTGTGTCAGGGTAAGGAGTATTCAAGGAAAACTAGCACCTTTGATGTATAGGCCTGCCAAGGCTTTTTCAGTGCTTCTCCATCTTTGATGTCCATCTATCACCAAATTCTTACCTGTGACTCCAAATATCTATATCTTCTGCAATGGACACATCATGATAGAATAACACTGGCAGGTGGGATAAACCAGGTTGAAGTAATGGACCTTAAACTCATCAGTGAGTTGGGTAGGTATCTACACCAAGACTTCTTCCTGGAAGAATAGGTAGTTGAGAGAAATTTTTTACAGTGGGTGATGAAGATGGTGGAGAGTTTGGTCTTGGTAAAAGATGCCAAGGTTATCCACTGCATCCCAGGACATTGAGTTTTGTCTTGTTTCTGGACTTCAGTGACTCTAGAGTGAGACTTCAGTGAGACTTGATGACCTTGTGCCACACTGCTTCACTTAAATTCAATTTAACCACTATTCAAAATATCTATAATATTTTAATTATTTTGTTTCATTATTTAATTACTTTATTCTATTATTATTTTGAGATTTTACCTACCTTGAACTTCTATGGTAATGGGTAAATGATAGAGCAGTAGCTGTGGACACATTAGGAGCAGTAGTCACAAACCTATGCATAGGCAGTAAACCATATAGTTGTGTTCTCATTGGACTGAAGCATCAGAGGGATTTGGCAGCTCCAGGAGTGTCTGAGAAGCTTTTTTGGTTAGGGATTTTTTGAAAGGCAATGGGGTTAAGTGGCTTGCTCAAGGCCACACAGCTAGGTAATTATTAAGTGTCTGAGGCCGGATTTGAACTCAGGTATTCCTGACTACAGGGCTGATGCTCTATCCACTGTGCCACCTAGCCACCCCATGAGAAGCTTTTTAAAGGAATACACAGCTCACTTCTTAGCATGAGGAAGGACCTTAGGGTCCTAAAAATTGGCTGCCTCACCCAATTTTGGCCCCCTTACATTGTCAGATAGGTATCTCAAACTGCCACTGAAACATACAAGAAAATGTATGATTCCACTCATCATTGGCACATAGAATATGTTCATACTCATGTGTGCAGGCTCATAAACAATACAAAATGAGAACTGAAAGATAACTACATATTTTGGAAGAGAACTCGAAGGATAACAAATTCAAATAGCAGCTGTAAGTGAAGCAAGGCTGACAAATGAAGGCCAGTTTACCAAAGTTACAGCTGGATACACATGCTTTTCTAGAAAAGCTTTTGCAAAGTTAATGTAGGTTTCACTACAGGATTCAGTATAGTCAACAAGCATATATGCCTCTCAAAAAGTCATGAAAAACAGACCCATGAAAATGCCCTGCAACTTGCAGAAAAATTCCACTCCACCATCATTTTTTGTCTATGCTACCACCATGATGAATCCTTATGAGGTCAAGACAATG
This sequence comes from Macrotis lagotis, assembly GCF_037893015.1. Classification (NCBI taxonomy): domain Eukaryota; kingdom Metazoa; phylum Chordata; class Mammalia; order Peramelemorphia; family Peramelidae; genus Macrotis; species Macrotis lagotis. The sequence goes on along the minus strand of NC_133663.1, from coordinate 118,749,720 downwards.
CAGATTTTCAGACATGCAAGGAGTCATTGGGAGGAATATTGTCATAAATAAAAGCAATAGTCACTTATGACTCTTCCAGGTTGGGACCAAGTTGGCAGTGTGAAACTAATGTGCTCCCAGAGATTTTGCTTACCAAAGATAAATAAAGCCTCTCCTCTGACATTCAAACTACATTACCAACCAAGAAAAAGAAAAGATTTAAAGATATTTTCAATTTGTAGACATTGTGGAGGATATTCGGTGAAGGGCTGTCTCTTTGCGGGGGAAGGGGAAGTAAACTCCAGGAGGCAAAAGAGTGAGAAAGCCAGCAGGAGGTTTTTAGCTACAGTGCAATCCAGGTCCCAACAGTTTAACAAAAATAGATGTCCTAGCAGTTAGGCAGAAAATTAGCAGGGAGGACTCCAAACAAAAGTCTGATCCAGGGGCTCCCAGTACTTAGAGATCTTTAAGATTCTTGAAGTTAATTAGATCAGGGTTTGACTTAACCAGCTTAACAAGGTGTTAAGTACCCTGGGTGAGGAAGAGGGAGAAAAGTGTGAAAGAAAATAGGTCTTTCTTCATGTAACAAGGGGTTATATACTCTGACACTGGTTTGGGGAGGGAGGGATGGATAAAGTGTGAGAAAAAATAGGCTTGGGGGAGGGGCAAAAATAGCTCAAGAAATGAAATGAGGAAGATTGTGTGTACTTGAAAGATACTTGAAAAGGGGGTAAGGTAAAAAATGATTATAATTATAATTTGTTGCAATTTAAATAAATGCTGATTATCAAGCAATCAAGCAAACAATCTGTGATGATGTCTTGATAACAATCAAACCTGTGATAGATGATACCTGACTAATAGTATTTGAGGGGTGGCTAGGTGGTGTAGTGGATAAAGCACCGGCCTTGGAGTCAGGAGTACCTGGGTTCAAAGCCGGTCTCAGACACTTAATAATTACCTAGCTGTGTGGCCTTGGGCAAGCCACTTAATCCCAATTTGCCTTGCAAAAATAACCTAAAAAAATAGTATTTGAGTACTAAAACACACCAAGGGAAGAGGCACAAGATTTATAATCTTAGTGGGAAAGAAGGGAGAATGTGAATACTGAGTGAATTCTGTTCAATAGATTTAGCCCAGTGAGGGAATTAGATACATCACCAATTTGGTTTAAAAATCTAAATTAATATATACAGGGAAGGGGGGGATTGGAAAAGGGAAAACTAAGGGAAGAAGGAACTCATAAAAAGGGAAGGAAAAGTATGAGTGAAAATAAACTGAAAGTTAATTTTTTTATTAAAGATTTTATTTATTTTGTGTTTTACACTTTGCCCCATCTTACTTCCCTCCCCCACCCCCACAGAAGGTAATTTGTCAGTCTTTACACTGTTTACATGGTATATATTGATCAAAATCTAATATGATGAGAGAGAAATCATATCCTTACAGAGGAAAAATAAAGATAGCATGATCAGACAATAAAATAACAGGTTTTTTTCCCCTAAATTAAAGGCAATAGTCCTTGGTCTTTGTTCAAACTCCACAGTTCTTTCTCTGAATACAGATGGTATTCTCCATTGCAGACAGTCCCAAATTATCCCAGATTTTTGCACTGATGGAATGAGAAAGTCCATCAAGGTTGATCATCACTCCATGTTGCTGTTAAAGTGTACAATTTTTCTTCTGGTTCTACTCTCTCACTCAGCTTTAGTTCATGCAAATCTCTCCAGGTTTCTCTGAATTCCCATCCCTCCTGGTTTCTAATAGAACAATAGTGTTCCGTGACATATTGATATATATATATATATATATATATATATATATATATATATATATATATATATATATATAATCACACAGTTTGCTAAGCCATTCCCAAACTGAAGGACATTTACTTGATTTCCAATTCTTTTCCAACACAACCGGACTGCTATGAACTTTTTTGTACAAGCAATGTTTTTACCCCTTTTCATCATCTCTTCAGGGTATAGACCCAGTAGTGGTATTGCTGGATCAAAGGTTATGCAGATTTTTGTTACCCTTTGGGTATAGTTCCAAATTGTTCTGCAGAAAGCTCCACCAACAATGTACTAATATCTCAGATATCCCACAGCACTTCCAACAATGATCATTATCCTGTCTGATCATATTGGGCAGTCTGAGAGGTGTGAGGTGGTACCTCAGAGAAGCTTTAATTTGCTTTTCTCTAATAATGATTTAGAGCAATTTTTCATATGACTATGGATTGCTTTGAGCTCCTCATCTGTAAATTGCCTTTGCATATCCTTTGACCATTTGTAAATTGGGGAATTTTTTAAAATTTGACTCAGTTCTCTGAATATTTTAGAAAGGAGTCCTTTGTCAGAAACATTAGTTGTTAAGATTGTTTCCCAGTTTACTACATGTCTTTTGATCTTTGTTACAGTGGTTTTATCCGTGCATAAGCTTTTAATTTAATATGATCAAAGTCATCTAGTTTGTTTTGAGTGATGTTCTCCATCACTTCCTTAGTCATAAACTATTTTCATTTCCATAGATCTGACAGGTAAACTAAACCTTGATCTTCTTCTAGTTTGCCTATAATATAGCTTTTTATGTCTAAATTCTGTATCCATTTGGATCTTACTGTGGCATAGGGTGTGAGTTGTTGGTCTAAATAAGTTTCTTCCATACTAAATTTCAATTTTCCCAGCAGTTTTTATTGAAGAGAGAATTTGTATTCCAATAGCTGGACTCTTTGGGCTTAGCAAACAGCAGATTAATAGATTAATACAATCATTTCCTGCTATTGAACCTAGTCTTTTTCACTGATCCACCACTCTATTTCTCAGCCAATACCAGTTTTGATGACTGATGCTTTATAATATAATTTTACATCAAGTAGGGCTAAGTCACCTTCTTTTGCACTTTTTTTTTATTGAATCCCTGGAAATTCTTGCCTTTTTATTTATCCATATAAATTTACTTACAACTATTTCTAACTCATTAAAGTAATTTTTGGGGACTTTGTTAGGGCACTAAACAGATGGTTTAGTTTGGGTAGAATTGTCATTTTTATTATATTAGCTCTACCTATACATGAGCAGTTGTTCTTTGCCCAGTTATTTAAATCTGATTTAATTTGTGTGAGAAGTGTTTTGTAATTGTTTTCAAAAAGTTTCTGAGTCTGCCTTGGCAGAGATTCCTGGATATTTAATATTGTCTGAGGTTATGCTCAGGAAGAAAAATGTCTCTTTCTAGCTCTTCTTGCTCTCTCTTGCTAGTCATACATAGAAAAGTTGAGACTTTCCTAAAGTTGCTAATTGTTTCCAGTAGTTTTGGATTATTTCTTGGCATTCTCTAGGTATATTATGATGTTGTCTGCAAAGAGTGAGGGTTTTGTCTCTTCCTTCAATTTCTTTTTCTTCTCTGATTGCTGAATGTAACATTTCTAAAATTATATTGAATAGTCATAATGGGCATCCTTGTTTCAACCCTGATTTTACTGGGAATGACTCTACCCTCTCCTCATTGACTATAATGCTTGTTGATGGTTTCAGTTAGATACTGCTTATTATTCTAAATAAAAGTCCATTTATTTCCACACTCTCTAGTGTTTGTACTAGAAATGGATGCTGTATTTTGTCAAAAGGTTTTCAACATCTATTGATATAACCATATAATTTCTGATAGGTTTGTTGTTGATATAATTAATTATACTTATAATTTTCCTAATATTGAACCAACCCTGCATTCCTAGAATAAATCCTACTTAGTCAAAATGTATTATCCTAGTGATAACTTGTTGTAATCACTTTGCTAAGATTTTATTTAAGATTTTTGCATCTATATTCATCAGAGATATAAGTATAAATTTCTTTCTCTGTTTTAACTCTTTCTGGTTTAGGTATCAGCACCATATTGGTGTCATAGAAAGAGTTAAGCAGAGTTCCATCTTCCTCTATTTTTCCAAAAAGTTTATATAGAATTGGAACCAATCGTTCCTTAAATGTTTGGTAGAATTCACTTGTGAATCCATCATGCCCTGGAGATTTTTTCTTTAGGGAGTCCAATGAAGGCTTGGTGAATTTCTTTTTCTGAGATAGGATCATTTAGGTATTTAATCTCCTCTTCATTAAAACTGGGCAGCTTATAGTTTTGTAAATATTCATCCATTTCACATAGATTATCAAATTTATTCCATAGAGGTGGGCCAAATAATTATGAATTATTACCTTAATTTCCTCCTCATTGGTGGTGAGTTCACCTTTTTCATTTTTGATGCCAGCAATTTGTTTTCTTCTTTCTTTTTTTTAATCAAATTGACCAGAGGTTTAACAATTTATTGTTTTTGTTATAAAACAAACTCTTTTTGTATTTATTAACTCAATAGGGTTTTTTTGCTTTTGCTTTTATTAATTTCCCCTTTAATTTTTTAAATTTCTAATTTGATATTTAACTAGGGGTTTTTAATTTGTTCATTTTCTAATTTTTTAGTTGCATATTTAGTTCATTGTATTCCTCTTTCTCTAATTTATTCATGCAAGCATTTTGAAGATATAATATCCTGATAGTCACTTGGAGTGAATCCCATAGGTTTTGGTATGTTGTTTCATTGTCATTAACTAGGATAAAATAGTTCATTCTTTCTACAATTTGTTTTTTGGTCCACTCATTTTTTAAAATAAGGTTATTCAGTTTCCATTTATTTCTTGGTCTATATCTCCCTGATCCAATATTGAATATGCTTTTTATTGCATTGTCTTCTGAGAAAGATGTATTCACTATTTCTGTCTTTCTGCAATTTATTATTAGGTTGTTATGCCCTAATACATGGTCAATTTCTGTATAATTACCATATACTTCAGAGAAAAAGATATATTCCTTACTTTTCCCATTAAATTTCCTCCATATGTTTATCATATATATGGTTTTTAACACTCTTTTTACCTCCTTAACTTCTTTCCTGTATAACATGATTTATCTAAATCTGATAGCAGGAGGTTGAGGTCTCTCACTACTAGAGTTTTACTGTCTATGTCTTCCTGTAGTTCTTTCGGCTTCTCCTTTAAGAAAAATCCTTTGAGAAAAATACACAATCCATTGTTATTAAAAAAAATTGAAAAGTTTAGGAATAAACGGAGTTTTCCTTAAAAGAATAAATAATATGTGTCTAAAATCATCAACAAATTATACACATAATGGGGATAAACTTGGGACATTTCCAATAGGATCAGGGGTGAAATAAGGATGCTCATTATCACCATTTCTATTCAAAATAGTATTAGAAAGGCTACCATAGCAATAAGAGAAGAAAACCAAAGTGAAGGAATCAGAATTGGCATTAAGGAAGCAAAACTTTGACCCTTTGTAGATGATATGATAGTATACCTAGAAACCTGAGAAAAACACCTAAAGAATTCCTGGAAACAAGAAATTCAGCAAAACAGCAGGATATGAAACAAACCCACATATATCATCAACAATTCTATATATGAACAACAAAGCCCAAGAGCATGAGATAGAAAGAAAAATACCATTTAAATTGACCATAGACAACATTAAGTACCCGGAAATTTACCTCCCAAGAGAAAACCAGAAACTGTACAAACACAATTATAAAACACTTCTCACCCAAATAAAAATACATCTAAATTATTGGAAAAATGTCAAATGCTCATGGTTAGGTTCAGCTAATACAATAAAAATTACAATTCTACCAAAAATAAATTACTTATTCAGTACCATGCCAATCAAGCTACCAAATAACTACTTTACTGAGCTAGATCTGGAGCAACAAAAGGGCAAGAATATCAAGGGAACAGATGAAAAAAATTGTAAAGCAAGATGGCCTAGCCAATTATCAATACTGCCTGATACTGGTTAGGAAATAAGTAATGAATGAGTGGATTAGGATAGGTTCAAAAGAAACCACAGTAAATGACTACAGCAATCTACTATTTGATAAACCCCATCCTTGTTGGGAAAACTGAAAAAAAAAATTATCGCAAACTTGCACCATATACCAAAATAATGTCAAAATGGCTACAGGATTTAGACATAAAGAATCACACCATAGATAAAAATAGACCAAGAAATTATCTATCAGATGTATGGAAAGGGAATACATTTATGACCGAACAAGAATTAGAGCACATCATAAACTGCACAATGAATGATTTAGGGTACATTTAAGTAAAAAGCTTTTGCACTAATGAAATCAGTGCTGCCAAACTTAAAAGCAAAGTAGAAAGCTGGGAAACAATCTTCACAACTAGGAGCTCTGGTCAGGGTCTCATTTCTAAAATATATAGAGACTTGCTCTAATTTATAACGTACCAAGTCATTCCTCAATTGCTAATTTGTCAAAGGATATGAACAGACAGTTTTCAAATGAAGTATATATATATATATATATATATATATATATATATATATGTATACATATATATATATGTATACATATATATATATATATATTTATATATATATATATATATATATATATAATCATATGAAAAAATGCTCCAAATCATTCTTGATTAGAGAAATGCAAATTAAAAACATTGAGGTATCACCTCACACCTTTCATATTGGCCAGAATGAGAAAAATAGAAAATACTTAATGCTGGAGAAGCTGTGGGAGGATTGGGATTTTGATGCATTGCCACTGGAGTTGTGAATGGATCTTACCTTTGTGGAGAGCAGTATGGAAATATGCCCAAAGAGCAATAAAGCTGTGAATACTCTTTGACCCAGAAATTCCAATTCTATGATATATCCAGAAGAAATTATGAAAAAGGGAAAAAGTCCTATTTGTTCCAAAATAGTCATAGGAGCCCTTTCCATAGTGGCAAATTTGCAAATTCAGGGGATGCTCATCAATTGTGGAATGACTGAACAAGTAATGGTACATGAATACCATGGAATACTATTGTTCTATAAGGAAACATTCATGGTCAGACTCTAGAGAAGCATGGAATAACTTAAAGGATATGATGATGATGAGCGAAGGAAGTAGAACTAAGACATCAATGTACAGATCAAGAACATTTTGAAATGAACAAACTAGCAGTTCCTCTCTGCAGTTCAGAGAACTTGGACAACTGTGTTAGAATATGGACTATGTCTTCCCCATCCATAGCAAGAAAAAACAAAACAAAGCAAAACAAAACAAAATACAAACACACACACACACACACACACACCAACAACAACACCAACAACCTTCCCAAATCTGATGAAAAATTTATAAAAATTATGTTTTTGTATGTCTTTCCCTTAATCCTAATTCTTCATACCAAAATAATTTGTTAACTTGTTTATTAATATATATATATATATATATATACATATATATGTATATATATATATATATACATATATATGTATGTATATATATACACACAGTGCTGCTGATTGGGGATGGTGGGAAGTGAATGTGGAATGAAATTTTGTAACTTAAAGATATGCATGTGCAAATGGATGAAAATTAAAAAAAAATATTAAAAAAAACTAGATGTCACCCCCCCAAAAAAATAATAGTCACTCATAAGTGAAGACTTAGTCATTTTCACAACATCTTCCATTTACTGAAGCACAGCAAAATGTAGTGGATATACTATCAAGAGTAGGTACAGGAATTTAATAAACAATATCATTTTTGACTGCTGCCTTATAATATAATTTTAAATCTGGTAGTTATAATCTACCTTCTTTTGTAGTTTTTTTTATTAAATTCCTAGAAATTGAACTGTGAATTCATCTAACCTTTCTGGAGAGCAATTTGGAATTATACCCAAAGGGCTGCAAAAATGTGCATTGTTGGGGGCGGGGGGAAGAGGCTTGGTGGTCGCTTAGCGGGGGAAACATAATCCCCTTATAAAGGAATGTTACAGAACTCGGCCCCTCATTGTTTAAGAGTTCATGGGAGGGAGGACAGGAGGGATAAAAGTGTCTGCTGAGAGGTGGGGAGGGAGCGGGAATGTGATCACAGAAGAATAAAGACTCATTATCCACCTCAGGCGCTCTGTCTGGTTCTTCCCCCATCAAAGAGTGGGGGCCGGAGGTACCCCGAAGACTCATCACGAGTTGGACTGGTGAGTAAGAGGACGGACCAGCATAAAGAAGCCGGCGTTGTAAATAAAAACCCGGCAAGTTCCCCCATCAAAGAGTGGGGGCCGGAGGTACCCCGAAGACTCATCACGTGTTGGACTGGTGAGTAAGAGGACGGACTAGCATAAAGAAGCCGGCGTTGTAAATAAAAACCCGGCAAGTGGCACCCGGAACAGGGACCTGATTTTGCTAGGGAACGTCTGAATCCGCTGGTCGGATTCTCCAGACAGCCTCGGTCGTTTCTGACCGGGAGGAAGGAGAGGGCGTTTACTCTCAGATATTGCCTGAGGGACATATCCTTATTGTGTTGACTATGCTTCCTTTCTCTCCCCTTTCTCCTTCTACTCTAATCACGCTCCTTGCCGTGCTGGCCTGTCTGATTGTGCCCTGCTGCCTCCTTCTCTTTTGCCGAACGGGAACTTTCCAGTTCTGCCACCTGTTAGGATTGCAGCCTCGGCTAGTAGACAGCATGGGGGGCCGGAATAGTATTCCCGCCTTTGAGCCGGAGGAAAAAGAGGTCGTTGCAGGGCAGCTTTATAAACTCTGCGCTAAGCATGGCTGTAAATTACCTATCAAGACGTGCCGTGCTTTTGTTGAGAATATCTGGAACATCTGCCCTTGGGTGCAACATAGTGGGATCCAACCAGATAAATGGAAGGTGGTAGGGCAGCAGATGGCCTCCTATGATGACACCTGCCCGGGAAAACTGACCCCTGAGGATTTTACAGTGTATAAGATAGTGGATGCAGCCCTGCATCCCCAGAAGGTGACTTTGGCACGACCAATTAGCACTCAGGTGGGTAGCTCGTTGGCGGGATCGGATTCAGAGGGCTCAGAGGAAGAGGGAAGGCCACCCCCTCCCCTGTATCCATGGGAGGAACTTAGAAGAAACAATGGGGGAACAAGGGGCCCCCAGGGAGAAGAAAATGCCGCATGCCCCTCCTTACCGAGACAGAATGAAAAGGGGGGGAGGGCGATGAATGTGACACACTTAGAGATTCAGGGCCGGAAGTTTTCGAGCGCGGGAAGGGAGGGGTGCAAACAGTCCTCAGGGGTGGCAGGAAGAGGAGCGTGAGTAGGTGGGACCGGGAGGCTGCTGACGAGGAGGGAGAAGTCCGCGCTGATTGGACAGCTGCCGCGCCCCAGGCTTGGCGGCCCAGCCAGGAAACAGAGGCAAAAAATCCCCCGTGTTCCTTGTCCGCCCTTCAGAGATCCCCTCAAGGGCTCCGCCCATCCGGCCTACTTGCCACCAGTGCCTCCATAGCAATAGAGAAAGGGGAGGAGGTGGACTGGGATGACTGGGGCCTCTACCCGGTATTTACGGACCCCCTTACCGGAGCCCAAGACTACCGCCCTGTCCCTTTTAAGATGCTTGAGGAACTTAAGGAGGCCGTGACTAAATACGGCCCAAGCTCCCCTTATGTAAAAAGACTGATGCAAAACCTCTTTGCTACGCACCCTTGGACCCCTGCTGACTTTGACGAAATTGCAGCCCCGTGCCTGGATGCCTCCTCATATTTAGCTTTTAAGGCTCAGGCCCGCAGAGAGGCCTCTAAGCTGGCAAAATCCCGGGGTTATACTCCCCTGGATTTAGCCATTGACCTCCTGTGTGGAACTGGAGCCTATACTGACCCTGCTGTTCAGGCCCGGTATGGCCAGTTTGAGCTAGAGACTGTTAAAGAAACACATGTTGCAGCTTGGGATAAGATTGGAGCCATGAAAGGGGGGAGAGCCACACAGAAGTTGGTTGGGCTGAAGCAGAGAGCAGATCAGACACCCCTCTCATTTGTGAACGAGGTTAAAGAGACCTTGATTAATGCCCAACCCTACGGGGTGAGAGGAATTTCTTCCTTTTTCAGGCCTTCTGATCGTCGTAGGGATCCTTGGAGGTGCTCCATCTGAAGGAAATCCGACATGGGGAATACTCCGAGTTATTCCCTCTCCCCTTCCGGTAGCACGGAACTCCCCGATCTACCCTCGCCTGCTAGTGACCAATACATCGATGGGGCTCCCTTCTGCATATATGGACCCCGCTGAAGCACCGGTCCAGAACTCCTTCTGCTGGGACCTGAACAACTCCCTATGTTTCGACATCGGGGAAGAAAATCGGTCCTGGAACTTCAACTCCACAGGGCAGAACGATTTTAACTATAGCACTGCCCCGACTGACCCCTGCGTCGGCCTTTTCCCACAGACGACTGTCAGCCCAGCAGGGACAAAAAAGGGGACCCAGCTCCGAGGCCTTCTGGGTTGGCGACCCCTGGTGAATCAAACTCAACGGGACTTCACGATTCCTCGGTGGGGCCCCTCATGTGTGGCCACAGGGGAAGACATCGAGGATCCCATACCATGGAGGGATTGCCAGATGGCGGGAGGGTACCCCCTTGAGGGTGAACAAGGACGCTGATTCTGGGAATCACCCTACTTGTTGTCTGTTTCTGCTGCCTAGCTAGGCGACAGAGGGGCTATATGCTTCTTTCTCAGAAAGCCTTCATGGCCATGGAGACGGGGGAGGATCCCCAAGTCTGGCTAGCCGCCATGCATGACATGTGACACCTAGGGGTAAGACGAGGTAAACCCCAAGACGGGCAACCTCTCCTAACCCAGCCACCTAAGACAGGCCCTGAGGGTGTCGGGCGCCTAGGACGGGCAAGGTCCTGGGTTAAAGGAGATGACCTAAGACAGGGTTCCTCGCCCCCGGCTATCAGAGGCCAGTAGAAATGACACCGCTTAAGGCTAACCTCAGCACCGCTTAAGGTCACACCAAGTGATAACCTTGTAAAACAGAAAGGGGGAGATGTTGGGGGCGGGGGGAAGAGGCTTGGTGGTCGCTTAGCGGGGGAAACATAATCCCCTTATAAAGGAATGTTACAGAACTCAGCCCCTCATTGTTTAAGAGTTCATGGGAGGGAGGACAGGAGGGATAAAAGTGTCTGCTGAGAGGTGGGGAGGGAGCGGGAATGTGATCACAGAAGAATAAAGACTCATTATCCACCTCAGGCGCTCTGTCTGGTTCTTCCCCCATCAAAGAGTGGGGGCCGGAGGTACCCCGAAGACTCATCACGCGTTGGACTGGTGAGTAAGAGGACGGACCAGCATAAAGAAGCCGGCGTTGTAAATAAAAACTCGGCAAGTTCCCCCATCAAAGAGTGGGGGCCGGAGGTACCCCGAAGACTCATCACGTGTTGGACTGGTGAGTAAGAGGACGGACTAGCATAAAGAAGCCGGCGTTGTAAATAAAAACCCGGCAGTGCATACCCTTTGATCCAGCAATAATACCACGACTGGGTATTGAAGAAATTATGGAAAAGAATAAAAATACAACTTGTACAAAAATATTCATAGCAGTGCTCTTTGTGGTAGCAAAGAATTGGAAATTGAGTGAATGTCCATCAATTGGAGAATGGCTTGATTAACTGTGGTATATGTATGTCCTAGAACACTGCTGTATTATTAGAAACCAGGAGGGATGGGAATTCAGGGAAACTTGGAAGGATCTGCATGAGCTGATGCTAAGCGAGATGCACAGAACAAGAAGGACATTGTATACCCTAACAGCAACATGGGACTGATGATCAATCTTAATGGACTTCCTCATTCCATCAGTGCCACAATCAGGCACAATTTGGGGGTATCTATGATAGAGAATTTCATCTGTATATAGAGAAAGAGTTGTGGCATTTGATCAAACACCAACGACTATTACCTTCAATTTAAAAAATGTTATCTTATTATGTAATTTTGCTATCTCTTATACTTTATTTTTTATCATAAGGATATGATTTCTATCTCATCTCATTCAGCTTAGATCAGTGTATACCATGGAAACAATGTAAAGACTAACAGATTGCCTTCTGGGGGAGTGGAGGGAGGGAAGTGAGATTAGGGGAAAAATTGTAAAATTCTAAATAAAGAAATAAATAAAATCCCAATATCATTGTCAGGGGATGAGACAGTCAGGATTTGAGAGTGATTAAAGTGATAAGTATGGTGCAGAGTGCTGAATGGATCATTCACTTATCTTCTCCAATTTAAATACTCCCATTCAATTTCTCCTTTACAAGTTAAGGGATCTGGGGTGGCTAGGTGGTGCAGTGGATCCAGCATTGGCCCTAGAGTCAGGAATTCAAATCTAGCCTTAAACATTTAATAATTACCTAGTTGTGTGGCCTTGGGCAAGCCACTTAATCTCATTGCCTTGCAAAAACCTAAAAGAAAAAAGTTAAGGAATAAAGAAGGCAGCTAGTGGGCACAATGGATAGAGCACCAGTCTTGGAGTTAGGAGAACCTGAGTTCAAATGCTGTCAGGTGAATAGAATTTTAGAAAATTTCGATGTGATAGAATTCTGGAAAAAATAAATGGAAATAAAAAGGATATTACTTTCTTCTCTATGGTATATGGCATCTTCAAAAATGACATGTATTAGGGCATAAAACCTCACAAACAAATGCAGAAAGGTAGAAGTATTGAATGAATCACTTCAAATCATCATGAAATAGAAACAACATATAATAAAGGATCAATGAAAAATAAAATAAAAGTTAATTGGAATGAAATAGGCCAATTTTATAAAAATGAATGAATCAAAAACAAATCATAGGACTAATCAAAATTGTCATCTAAAACAATGACAATGATGAGACATCATATCAAAACTTTTGGGATTCAAACAAAACCATTAAAAGGGAAAACTTTAGATATTTAAATGATTATATGAATAAAATACAGAATGAGGAGATAAATGAATCATGTATGCAACTGAAAAAGCTAGAGTTTAACAAATTAAATTCTAATTTAGAAATTCTGAAAATCAAAGGAAATATTAATAGATTTGAAAGTTAGAAAACTACCAGGTTAGTAAATAAAAATTAGTTGGATTTCATGAAAAAGTAAATGCAGTAGATAAACCTTTGTTAATTTAATTAAAAAAGAAAGAAGAAAACCCAATTACTAAAAATGTAAAGGGTGAACAATACCAATGAAGAAAAAATGAAAGTTTTAACTCAGAACTATTTAACTCAACATCATATCATTAAATCTGACACCATAAGTGAAAAGGGTATAAAAATAATAAAATATAAACTCCCCATATAAAGAGAGATTAACAGAAGAGGAAAAAGAAAATACTTAACTCCATTTAATAAAAAAAAATTGAAGAGTACATCAATAAATTCACTAAGATAAAATCTCGAGTCAAATGGATTTACAAGTGAATTCTATGATACATCTAAAGAACAATTAATTCCAATGCTATAAAAACTTTTTGAAAAAATAGTTGAAGAAGAAATTTTGCCAAATTCCCTCTATGACAACAATATGATGCTGATACCTAAGCCAGCATGAGCCAAAACAAAGAAAATTGTAGACCAATCTATACCTAATGATTGTTGATGGAAAAATTTTAAATGAAATTTTAGCAGATTACAAGTTATTGTTAAGATCATACTATGATCAGGTAGGATTTAATAATAGTTATGTAGGAATAATTCATTGTTAGAAAGCAATGAGTATAGTTGACCATTTCAGTAACAGAAACCATTTCAGTAACAAAATTAACAGAAATCATATGATTATCTCAATTTATGTTGGAAAAGACTTTCAAAAAATACAGCACTTATTCATATTAAAAATTCTCGAGAATATTTCTAGGAATAAATGGAGTTTTCCTTAAAATGATAAGCAATATCTATCTTAAAAATCATCAGCAAGCATTATTTGTAATGGGGACAAAATAGTATTCCCACTGCATTAGAAATGTTAGTTTTGGAAATTAGAGAAAAAAATAAATTGAAGGAATTAGATTAGGCAGAGAGGAAGCAAAACTTTCACTCTTTGCAAAAGATTTGATGGTATACTTAGTGAGCTCTATATAAACAACCAACAAACCATTTAAAAGAATTAAAAACTTTAGCAAAGTAGCAGGACGTAAAATAAACTAGCAGCTTTTCTATTTATGACCAATAATATTCAACAGTAAGAGATACAAAGAGCAATTTCATTTATAGTAATTGTAAACAACATAAAATACTTGGAAATCTCCCTCCCAATATAAATTCAGAAATGATAAGACCACAATTACCAAGCACTTTTCACACAAATAAAACAAGATCTAAATAATTGTAATACTTTCAATTGCTCATGTTTAGTCAGAGCTCATATAATAACAATGACTATTCTATCCAAATTACTTAATAGATATAATACCAAGAATACTCTTATTTCAGAGTTAGAAAAAAATAATAACAAAATTCATCTGGAGCAACAAAAGTTCTAGATTATCAAGAAATTAATGGGGAAAAATGCAAAGGAAGGTGACCTAGCTGAACCAAAACTAAAACTATATTATAAAAGGCGGGTCATCAAAGTCATCTGGTAGTGACTAAGAAATAAAGTAGTTCAATAAAATAGATTTAGTCCAAAAGAAGCAGTATTAAATGACTAGAGTCATCTTTTGTTTGATAAACCTCAAAACACTAGCTTCTGGGTAAATTGAAAAAAAAAACTACTGGGAAAACTGGAAAATAGTATGGCAGAAACTAGGTAAATACCCCTGTCTCATTTGGTATAGAACCCAATACCAAAATAAAATTGAATTGGGCAAAAAAATAAAGTAAGATATATAGAGAAGATATATAGATAAGTTTATAACAAAAACAAGTGATAGAAAAAATAAAAATTGCAAAATGGATGATTTTGACTATATTAAATTAAAAATGTTTTGACCAAACAAAATCCATGCAGCCAAGATTAGAAGGAAGGTAGAGAGTTGGGATAAAATAAAATGCCAAATGAACTATTTTGACTACGTTAAATTAAAAAAAGTTCACATGAATATTACCAATGGTTCCAACATTAGAAGGAATGCAGAAACCTGGGAAACAATTTTCACAGCTAGTGTTTCTGATAAAGGACTCATTTCTTTTTTTTTTGTTTTGTTTTAAATTTCTTTATTTTTCTTGATTTATTTTTAAAATACAGATAATATGGAAACATGTTTTTCATTATTTCACAGGCAGAACTGATAATCCACATTTCTTACCTTCTGAGGAGGGAGGGAGAAAATTTATAGTTCAAAAAATTTTAAATTATTGTTATAAAAAGTTTTTTTTTAAAAAAGAAATGCTTTATGACACAAAGGATCACTAATGTAACATAATGAGAGAAGGGTCTTGTTGGAGGCTTAGAACGTTCCCAGGTAATAAGCTCTATACATAAATGGTTGCAATTGTTTCTCATTTTCTTTAGAGGACAGGCTTTAATTTATCTTTCTCTAATTTCCCTTAACCTCTCTTCAGATATTATCTCTAGAACCCCAGAGTCAAACTCACCTAACTGGAATTAATGCCTCATTAGCCAAACTGGTCTCATTGTGATTCATCACACGCTACACTCTACCTTCTTTCTCTGACATTGTAAAACCTGGTCCTTAAATCTGTGGTTTACTCCCTCTTTCTCTTGGCTTTTTGGGGTCCCTAGTTCCCTTCAGAACTCAGTTGAAGTTGCAGTTACTTCATATGAAGACTTTCCAGTGGTTACATCAATTATTATTTAGCAGTTAATATA
Source organism: Macrotis lagotis (assembly GCF_037893015.1). Classification (NCBI taxonomy): domain Eukaryota; kingdom Metazoa; phylum Chordata; class Mammalia; order Peramelemorphia; family Peramelidae; genus Macrotis; species Macrotis lagotis. Next base: position 118,734,083 of record NC_133663.1, on the reverse strand, counting down.
TAAATTTCATGAATATTTATAATTGTACAAGTATGTATTGTCTTTCCATATAGAATGAAAACTTTTTTAAATTAATTTTTATTAAAGATATTATTTGAGTTTTACAATTTTCACCCCAGTCTTACTTCCCTCCCCCCCACCCCTCCATGTAAAGCAAAGCAATCTGTCAGTCTTTACTTTGTTTCCATGTTGTACCTTGATCCAAATTGGGTGTGATGAGAGAGAAATCATATCCTTATAGAAGAGAAGAGAAGTCTAAGAGGTAACAAGATCAGACAATAAGATATCTGTGTTTTTCTAAATTGAAGAGAATAGTCCTTGAGCTTTGTTCAAACTCCACAGCTAAGTATCTGGATACAGATGGCACTCTCCTTTGCAGACAACCCAAAATTGCTCCAGATTGTTGCACTGATGGTATGAGTGAGTCCTTCAAGGTTGATCGTCACTCCCATGTTGTTGTTAGGGTATACAGTGTTTTTCTGGTTCTGCTCATCTCACTTAGGATCAGTTCATGCAAATCCCTCCAGGCTTCTCTGAAATCCCATCCCTCCTGGTTTCTAATAGAACAATAGTGTTCCATGGCATACATATACCAAAGTTTGCTAAGCCATTTCTCAATTGAAGGACATTTACTTGATTTCCAATTCTTTGCCACCACAAACAGGGCTGATATAAATATCTTTGTACAAGTAATGTTTTTACCCTTTTTCAGCATCTCTTCAGGGTATAGACCCAGTAGTTGTATTGCTGGGTCAAAGGGTATGCACATTTTTGTTGCCCTTTGGGCATAGTTCCAAATAGCTCTCCAGAAGTGTTGGAGGAGTTCACAGCTCCACCAACAGTGTGATAGTGTCCCAGATTTCCCACAACACTTCCAACAATGATCATTATCCTTTCTGATCTGAGAGGTGTGAGGTGGTACCTCAGAGAAGCTTTAATTTGCATTTCTCTAATAATTAATGATTTAGAGCATTTTTTTCAAATGGCTTTGAATTGTTTTGATCTCCTCATCTGTAAATTGCCTTTGCATATCCTTTGACCATTTGTCAATTGGGAAATGCTTTTTGTTTTAAAAATATGACTCAGTTCTCTGTATATTTTAGAAATGAGTCCTTTGTCAGAATCATTAGTTTTAAAGATTGTTTCCCAATTTACTACATTTCTTTTGATCTTGGTTACAGTGGTTTGATCTGTGCAAAAGCTTTTTAATTTAATGTAATCAAAATAATCTAATTGGATTTAAGTGATGTTCTCCAACTCTTCCTTAGTCATAAACTGCTCCCCTTTTCATAGATCTGACAGGTAAACTAGTCCTTGATCTTCTAATTTGCTTATAGTACTGTTTTTTTATGTCTAAGTCCTGTACCCATTTGGATCTTATATTGGTAAAGGGTGTTAGGTGTTGGTCTAATCTAAGTTCCTTCCATACTAACTTCCAATTATCTCAGCAGTTTATATCAAAGAGGGAGTTTTTATCCCAATGGATGGAGTCTTTGGGTTTATCAAACAGCAGATTACTATAATCGTCTCCTGTTTTTACACCTAGTCTATTCCACTGGTCCACCACCCTATTTCTTAACCATTACCAAACAGTTTTGATGACTGATGCTTTATAATATAATTTTAGATCAGGTAGGGCTAAGCCACCTTCTTTTGCCCTTTTTTCATTAAGCTAATGACAATTTTTGACTTTTTATTTCTCCATATGAATTTACTTACAACTTTTTCTAACTTATTAAAGTAATTTTTTGGAATTTTGATTGGTAGGGCACTAAACAGATAGTTCAGTTTTGGTAGAATTGTCATTTTTATTATATTAGCTCTCCCTATCCATGAGCAGTTGATATTTGCCCAGTTATTTAAATCTGATTTAATTTGTGTGAGAAGTGTTTTATAATTATTTTCAAAAAGATCCTGAGTCTGTCTTGACAAATAGACTCCCAAGTATTTTATATTGTCTGAGGTTACTTTGAATGGGATTTCACTTCCTAGCTCTTCCTGCTGTATCTTTCTAGAAATATAGAAAAGTTGAGGATTTATGAGGGTTTATTTTATAACCTGCAACTTTGCTAAAATTCCTAATTGTTACCAGTAATTTTTTGGATGATTTCTTGGGATTTTCTAGGTAGACCATCATGTCATTTGTCTCTTCCTTCCCAATTCTTATTCCTTCAATTTCTTTTTCTTCTCTAATTGCTGACACTAACATTTTTAATACAATATTGAATAGTAGTGGTTATAATGGACACCCTTGTTTCACCCCTGATCTTATTGGGAATGCCTCTAGCCTCTCCCCATTGAATATAATACTTGTTGATGGTTTCAGATAGATACCGCTAACTATTTTAAGGAACAATCCATTTATTCCTACATTCTCTAGTGCTTTTAATAGGAATGGATGCTGTATTTTGTCAAAAGCTTTTTCAGCATCTATTGATATGATGGTATGATTTCTGATAGGTTTGTTGTTGATATAATTGAGTATACTAACAGTTTTCCTAATATTGAACCAACCCTGCATTCCTGGAATAAATCCCACTTGATCATAATGTTTTATCCCAGTGATAACTTGTTATAATCATTTTGCTAAGATTTTATTTAAGATTTATGCATCTATATTCATCAGGGAAATAGGTCTATAATTTTCTCTCTCTGCTTTAACTTTTCCTGGTTTAGGTAACAGCACCATATTGGTTTCATAGAAAGAGTTAGGCAGATTTCCATCTTTCCCTATTTTTCCAAAAATTTATATAGAATTGGAACCAATTGTTCCTTAAATGTTTGGTAGAATTCACTTGTGAATCCTTCAGGCCCTGGAGACTTTTTTTAGGGAGTTCAATGATTGCTTGTTGTATTTCTTTTTCTGAGATAGGGTTGTTTAGGTATTTAATCTCTTCTTCATTTAACCTGGGCAACTTATATTTTTGTAAATATTCAACCATTTCACTTAGATTATTAAATTTATTGGCATAGAGTTGGGCAAAATAATTTTGAATTATTACTTTAATTTCCTCCTCATTGGTCGTGAGTTCAACGTTTTCATTTATGATACTAGCAATTTGGTTTTCTTCTTTTTTTAAATCTAATTGACCAGAGGTTTATCAATTTTATTGGTTTTTTCATAATACCAACTTTTGGTTTTATTTATTAATTCAATAGATATTTTGATTTCAATTTTATTGAGTTCTCCTTTAATTTTTAGATTTTCTAATTTGGTAATTAATTGGGGATTTTTGATTTGTTCTTTCTCTAATTTTTTTAGTTGCATGTTTAGTTCATTGATTTCCTCTTTCTCCAATTTATTCATGTAAACATTTAGAGCTATAATATATTCCCTGAAAGTCGCTTTGATTGAATCCCATAAGTTTTGGTATTTTGTTTCATTATTATCATTATCTCAGATAAAATGGTTATTTCTTTCTATAATTTGTTTTTTTGGTCCACTAATTTTTTAAGATGAGGTTATTCAGTTTCCAATTTGTTCTGGGTCTATACCTCCTTGGCCCAGTATTGCATATGACTTTTATTGCATTGTGATGTGAGAAAGATGTATTCACTATTTCTGCCTTTCTGCAGTTGATCATTAGGATTTATGTCCTAGTACATGGTCAATTTTTGTATAAGTTCCATGTACTGCAGAGAAAAAGGTGTATTCCTTTCTATCCTCATTCAGTTTCCTCCATAAGTCTACCATATCTAATTTTTATAACAATCTATTTACCTCCTTAACTTCTTACTTGTTTATTTTATGATTCCATTTATCTAGATCAGAGAGTGGGAGGTTGAGGTCTCCCACTAGCAGAGTTTTAGGTCTATGTCTTCCTGGAGTTCTTTAAGCTTCTCCTCTAAGAATTTGGGTGCTGTCCCACTGGGTGCATATATATTCAGTATTGAAATGACTTTATTGTCTATGGTACCTTTTAGGAGGATAAAGTTTCCTTCCTTATCTCTTTTAACTCTATTTTTGCTGCTGCTTTGTCTGTGATAAGGATTGCTACTCCTGCTTTTTTTCACTTCAGCTGAAGCAAAATATATTTTGCTCCAACCTTTCACCTTTACTTTATATCTATCTCTCTGCTTCAAATGAGTTTCTTGTAAGCAGTATATTGTAGGATTCTGGTTTTTAATCCACTCTGGTATTTTCTTACATTTTAAGGGAGAGTTCATCCCATTCACATTCAGAGTTATGATTACTAATTCTTTATTGACCCCCATGCTATCTTCCCTCTCTTTGTATTCTCCCCCTTTCCCCTCTTATACGTATTCCCGAGTATTTCGTTCCTGAATACCACCCCCTTCAGTGTGTTTGCCCTCCTATATCACACCCTCCCCTTTCTTTACCCTTTCCATTTTTCCCTTTTCCCTTCCCTTCCTTTTGTTATTTCCCCTTCCCCCCCACTTCCCTTCCCTTTCACCATCCCCCTCCCCTTTTCCCCTTTTAATACTTGAAAGTTTAGATGTTTTATAAGTTAACTGAGTATGTGTAGGTTGACTTTAAGCCAAGTCTGATGAGAAGAAGATTCAGGTGTTTCTCATCTCCTCCCTTCTTCCTCTCTATTACCATAGGTATTTTGTACCTCTTAGTGTAATGAGATTTACCCCATTCAATCCCCTCCCTCCTCCTGTCTCTCTTTTTAAGGAGGTAGTGTTTTTTAGATCATTCTATCTAAGTCATAGAAAATTCTGAGTGTCTGTCACTTCTAGTGCAGTATATTCTATTGAATAGAGTCAAAATTCCTGAGAGTTATTAGAAGCTTTCTCCCAAGTGGGGTTAAAGCCAGTTACATCTCTTTAGATAGCAGTCTCATGGATAGGTCATGAATGTACTTCATTTATGGCTAGGTATACTCTCTGTTAGAGTTACAGTTCTCAAGATTTATGAGAATCTTTTCCCCCATGCTGGGATATAGCCAGTTTCAACTTATTGGATCGCAGTTTTTTTGTTTTTGTTTTACCGCCTCCCTTTTTTTTTTAACCTTTTCATGTGTCTTTTGAACCTCCTGTTTGATGTCCAAATTTTCTGTTTAGCTCTGGTCTTTCCACCAGGAATTTTTGGAATTCTCCCATTTCGTTAAATGTCCATCTTTTTCCCTGGAGGAGAATGCTCAGCTTTGTGGGAAAGTAGATTCTTGGCTGCATTCCAAGTTCCTTTGCTCTTCTAAATATCTTGTTCTGGGCCCTTCAATCCCTTAATGTTGATGTAGCCAGGTCCTGCGTGATCCTTACTGTGGCTCCTTGATATTTAAATTGTTTCTTTCTGGCTGCTTGCATGATTTTCTTTTTTTATTTGATAGTTCTGGAATTTGGCCACAACATTCCTTGGTGTTTTCATTTTAGGATCTTTTTCTGGTGGGGATTGGTGTATTCTTTCAATAACTATTTTGCCCTCTGATTCCATGATATCAGGGCAGTTTTCCATCACTAGATCCTGTAATATTACGTCCATGCTTTTTTTCCTCTTCTATATTTTCAGGAAGTCCTATAATTTTCAGGTTGCTCCTTCTCAATCTATTCTCGACGTCAGTGGTTTTTTTGATAAAGTATTTTACACTTTCTTCTATTTTTTCTATTTTTTGATTTTGTTTAACTGACTCTTGTTGTCTCATGGAGTCATTAGTTTCTGTAGACTCCGTTCTTTTTTGGGGGAGGAGTTTTCTTTAACCTTTTGCAACTCCTTTTCCAATTGGTCAGTTCTACTTTTGAAAGAGCTTTCCATTTGACCAATTGAAGTTTTGAGAGAGTTATTTTCTTTTTGTATTTGCCCAATTGAGGATCTGAGAGAATTATTCTCATTTTGTATTTGTCCAATTTTACTTTCTAAGGTTTTGTTTTCTTGTTGCAAGTTATTAATTGTCTCTCCCAAATTTTCCAGTTGATTTTCAAGTTCCTTCCTTATCTCTTCAAGGAAGTTTTTTTGTGCTGAAGACCAGATCGTATTCTCCTCAGAGGTTCCATGTCTTTCTGAGTTAGGGTCTTTCCCTTCTGAGTATTTTTCTATGGCTCCACCTTTTACGCTGACCCTTCTTCATTTTGCTAAGACCTTGACTTGGGCAGGGGCTGGTTCACCAGGCCTTGGGATCACTAGAGGATTTACTCACTGAGCACAATTTCTCTGGCTGGCCAGTAGGAGGTGTTGGTTGTTTTCTCTGGAGTGTCTATGACCTTGATTGAGGCCTTCTCCCTTTGCTTGAAGGGAGTAGTTGCAACTATTGAATTCTTTTGCCTTCAATCAATGGTGCTCTTTACCCTGGCCTGAGGTCATTCATCAGCTGGGCTGGTTCTTCTGCTCACACACCTGGGCCTGAGGCAGAAGTAGTTTGCATTTGTTTGCTCTGGGAAGAGGTCTGAGCTATAAAGGGACTCTGTTCCTCAGACCAGAGGGGCCCAGGAATGATGTCCGCAGTTCTCCTGCACCAGAACTCTCCCACCCCCAGCCGTGTCTGCAAGTTCCCAGGGGACAGCACCAACAACAGTGCCTCTACTCCCTAGTTGACTCAAGCCCCTGTCTTCTCACCCCACTGCTGATCCAGCAGGTCTGGCCCTTGGGCCCTCAGACTCCCAGCTCCAATTCAGCTGTTAATCTGGTTGATCCAGCTGATCCTCCCTCTGAGCCCAGACTCTTCCACCCGAATTCAGCCAATGCTGCTGCTGGAGAGAAATCCTGAGGTAGATGTTCTTTCTCCTGGCTTTTCTTTCTGGTTTTGTGGGTCAGATTTCTTTTACAAGGTTTATTTCATGTGAAAGATGGGGAAAGATCAGGAGACTTTAGAACTGTGCCTGTCTTCTCTCTGCCATCTTGGCCAGAAGTCAAGGACTCATTTCTAAAATGATTAGAGAATTGAATCAAATTTATAGGATTACAATCATAAAAATGTTAGGATAAAACAGGAATTTTGGGGAAGTACAAATTAAATAAATATATAGTAATATAAAAAAATGCACCAAATCATTTTTGAATTGATAAATGGAAATTAGAAGCTAAGATGCTACTTCAATTACAACAAATTGGCTAAGATGACAAAAAAGGGAAAAAAATGATTTTGGAGTGTATGTGTGCAAACTGAGATACTAATGCTTTCTTGGTTGAGTTGTGGACCTGGAGAGCATTTTGGAACTCTTTGGAACTATGTCTGAAAGGGTATATAAAAATGCATACTCTTTGATCCAGCAAAACCACTGTTAGATCTATATCCCAAAGAGATCATAAAAAGGGAAGAAAGGCACACATGTACAAAAATATAGAATTTCTTTTTTCATCGAGGGAAAGAATTGGAAAGTGAGTGGATGCCCATCAATTGAGGAATGACTTAATAAGTTATGGTATAATAATGTTATAAAGTACTGCAGTTCGGAGAAGAGACCATGAACTTTAGAAAAGCCTGGAAAAACTGGCATGAACTTAGTTAAGTGAGGTGAGAAGAATCAGGATAACATTGTACTGATTAATGGCAAGATTTTGAGATGGATCAACTAAAATAGATTCAGTTCTTCTCAATAGTTCATTGATCAAAGACAACCCTGAGAGACCTGTTATTGAAAATGAAAAGGCTGCTAGTTGGCGTAGTGGATAAAGCACTGGCCTTGGAGTCAGGAGTACCTGGGTTCAAATCCGGGCTCAGACAATTAATAATTACCTAGCTGTGTGGCCTTGGGCAAGCCATTTAATCCCATTGGCCTTTCAAAAAAAACCTAAGAAAAAGATAGAAAGAAAATGCCATTGAGATTCAGAAAAGCAAAGAAACAAACCAAAGTACCACTCTGAAGTCTGAATGCAAGTAAAGCATGCTATGTTCACTTTTTATATTATATGTATACATACACACATATATATATATATATATATATGTTTTTTCTTTCTCAGAGTTTTTCTTTGCCTTTAGTTTAAATTCCTCCTTAACAACATGACTAATAATGAAATAGTTTTATTTTTATTTTTAAAATATTTTATTTTCCAAATCTATACAATATTACTTTATCATTTTATTGTAAGGTTTTGAACTTTACAATTTTTTTCCTCAACTCTCCATTCTCCTCCCCCACTGCCCCCTACAGAAGGCAGTCTGATAATCTTTACATTGTTTCCCTGACATAAGTTGATCAAAATTGAATGTGTTGAGAGAAAAAGTATATCCTTGAGAAAAAAATCAAATATTAGAATTAGCAAAATTATGTAGTACATAAGACAACTTTAAAAAAAAAATTGAAGGTGGTACTATTTGGTATTTGTTTTAACTCCACAGTTCTTTCTCTGGGTACAGATGATATCATCACAGATATCCAAAAATTGTCCCTGATTATTGCACTGATGGAATGAGCAGGTCCATTAAGGTTGATCATTACCCCTCTGTTGCTGTTAGGGTATATAATATTCCTAGCATCAGTTCATACAAGTTTTTCCAGGCTTCTCTGAAATCTATTCCCTCCTGGTTTTTAATAGAACAATAGTATTCCATAATGTACATATACCATAATGTTTTTAGTCATTCCCCATTTGAGGGACATTTCACTCAATTTCCAGTTCTTTGCTACCAGAAACCAGAGCTGCTATGAATATTGTTTTACAAGTGATATTTTTTTCCTTTTCCATGATCTCTTCAAGGTAGAGACCCAGTAGAAGCATTTCTGAATCAAAGAGTATCCACATTTTTTTATTGCCCTTTGGGCATAATTCCAAATTGCTCTCCAGAAAGCTTGGATCCGTTCACAGCTCCAATAACAATGCATTAATGTCCCAGATTTACAAAGTCCCTTCCAATATTGCTCATTGTTCTCTCTAGTCATTTTGGTCAATCTGAGAGATGAGAGGTGTGTTACCTCACAGATTTTAATTTTCATTTTTCTAATCAATAGTGATTTGGAGCAAAATTTCATATGCCTATGGATAGCTTTGATCTCCTCATCTGTAAATTGCCTTTGCATATCCTTTGACCATTTGTTAACTGGGAAATGAATTGTTTCTTTTATATATTTGACTCAGTTCTCTATACATTTTAGAAATGAATCCTTTGGCTATGAAAAGATAATTTACCGATGAGGAGATCAAATTAATCCATAGTCATATGAAAAATTTCTCTAAATTATTGCTTATTAGAGAAATGCCAATTATAGTTTCTCTAAGGTACTACCTCATACCTCTCAGACTGGCAAATATGACCAGAAAGGATAATGATCATTGTTGGAAGGGTTGTGGGAAATTTGGGACACTATTACACTACTGGTGGAGCTGTGAACTCATCCAACCTTTTTGGAGAGAAATTTGGAAATATGCTCAAAGGGCAAGAAAAATATGCATACCTTTTGAGCCAGCAATACCACTACTGGGACTATACCTTGAAGAGATGATGAAAAAGGGTAAAAACATCACTTGTACAAAAATTTTAATAGTAGCCTTGTTTGTGGTGGCAAAGAATTGGAAATCAATAAATGCCCTTCAGTTGTGGAATGGCTTATCTAACTGTGGTATATGTATGTCATAGAACACTATTGTTCTATCAGAAACCAGAAGTGATGGAAATTCAGGGAAGCCTGGAAGGATTTGCATGAACTGATGCTGAGTGAGATGAGCAGAAGCAGTAAAACACTGTACACCCTAACAGCAACATGGGGGTGATGATCAACCTTGATGGACATTTTCATTCCATCAGTGCAACAACCAGGGACAATTTTGGGCTGTCTGCAATGTAGAATACCAGCTGTATCCAGATAAAGAACCGTGGAGTTTGAACAAAGTTCAAACCTTTAATTTACAAAAAAATAGATATCTTATTGTCTGCTCTTATTATCTCTTATACTTTTTGTTTCTTCCTTAAGGATATGATTTCTCTCTCATCACACTCAATTTGGATCAATATACAACATAGAAACAATTCAAAGACTGACAAATTGTTTTCTGTTGGGGGGGTGGAGGGAAGTAAGATTGAGGAAAATTTGTAAAACTCAAAATAAATAAAATCTTTAATAAGAAAAAAAGAAATGAATCATTTGTCAGAAATACTAGTTGTAAAAATTGTTTCCCAACTTTCTACATTTCTCTTGATCATGGTTACAGTAGTTTTGTATATGCCAAAGCTTTTTAATTTACCAGAATCAAAATTACCTGGTTTGTTTTTAATGATATTCTCCATCTCTTCCTTGGTCATAAAATACTTTACTTTCTATAGATCTGTCAGATAAACTATTTCTTGATCTCCTAGTTTACTTATAGTATTGTCTTTTATGTCTAAATCCTGCACACATTTTGATCTTCCTTGGTATAGGGTGTGAGATGTTGGTCTCATTCAAGTTTCTGCCATACTAACTTCCAGTTTTCCCAACAGGTTTTATTGAAGGGAGACTTCTTATCAGAGAAGCTGGGTTCTTTGGGCTTATCAAATAGCAGATTACTATAATACTTTCTGACTGTCTCTTTTGCAATTATTCTATTCCACAGATCCAAACTCTATTTATAGCCAGTACCAGAGAGTTTTGATGACTGATGCTTTATAATATAATTTTAGATCTGATAAAGCTAAGCCAACTTCTTTTGTAATTTTTTCATTAAATCCCTTGATGTTCTTGACTTTTTGTTTCTCCACATAAATTTAGTTGTAATTTTTTCTAGTTCATTAAAGTATTTGTTTGGAAGTTTGATTGGTTAAGGCACTAAATAATTAGTTTAATTTAGGTAGAATTGTCATTTTTATTACATTAGATCAGTCTATCCATGACTAGTTGATATTTGCCCAGTAAATCTCATTTTATTTGTTTGGGAAGTGTTTTGCAATTGTTTACATAGAGTTTCTGAGTTTGCTTTGGCAGGTAGACTCCCAAGTATTTTATTTTGTCTGAAGTTACTTCAAATGAGATTTCTCATTCTAGTCCTTGCTGCTATATGTTGCTAATAATATATAGAAAAGCTGAGGATTTATGTGGATTTATTTTATATCCTGCAACTTTGCTAAAGTTGCTAATGGCTTTTAGTAGGTTTTTAAATGATTTTTTTTTTAGGATTGTCATGTCATCTGCAAAGAATGAGAGTTTTGTTTCTTCCTTCCCAATTCTAATTCCTTCAATTACTTTCTATGCTCTTATTGCTGATGCTAACATTTCTAATACTATATTGAACAGTAGTGGTGAAAGTGAGCATCCTTGTTTCACCCCTGATCTTATTGGGAATGCCTCTAGCTTATCCCCATTGTATATAATTCTTGTTCATAGTTTTAGATAGATACAGCTTTTCATTCTAAGGAACAATCCATCTATAGCTACACTATCTAGTATTTTTAGTAGGAATGGGTGCTGTATTTTGTTAAAGGCTTTTTCAGAATGTATTGAGATACTCATATGATTTCTTTTAGGTTTGTTATTGATATAATTAATTATACTGTCAGCTTTCCTAATATTAAATGACCCTGCATTCCTGGGATAAATCCTGCTTGGTCATAGTGCATTATCCTAGTGATAACTTGTTGCAATCGCTTTGCTAAGATTTTATTAAAGTTTTTTGCATTCATATGCATCAGGGAAATTGGTCTATAATTTTCTTTCTATTTTGACACTTCCTGGTTTAGGTGTCAACACCAAAGGGTTAGGCAGAGTTCCTTCTTCACCTGTTTTTCCAAAGAGTTTATAGAGAATTGAAATCAATTGTTCCTTAACTGATTGATAGACTTCACTTGTGAATCCATCCGGCCCTGGTGATTTTTTCTTATGGAATTCAATAATGATTTGTTGAATTTCTTTTTATGAAATAGTACATGATGAATTTTTGTGTAAGGGCCATGTACTACAAAAAAAGTACATTCCTTTCTATTCCCACTCAGTTTCCTCCATAGGTCTATCATGGCTAGTTTTTCTAACAATCTGTTTACCTCCTTAACTTCCTTGTTTATTTTTTTGGTTAGATTTATCTAAATCTGAGAGTGGGAGGTTGAGGTCACCCACCGGTAGGGTTTTGCTTTCTATGTCTTCCTGTAGATCTTTCAGCTTCTCCTCTAAGAATTTGGGTGCTATCCCATATGGTACATACTAAAATATGTATTGAAATTGCTTTATTTAAGAGGTTGTAGTTTCCTTCTTTATATCTTTTAATGAGATCCATATTTGCAACTGCTTTGTATGAAATAAGGATTGCTACCCCTGACTTTTTCACTTCAGATGAAGCAAAATATATTCTGCTCCAATGTTTTACCTTTAATATATATGAATCTTTCTTCTTCAAATGAGTTTCTTGTAAGGATTCTTATAGGATTCTGGTTTTTACTCCAACTTGGTATTCACTTACATTTTATGGGAGAGTTCAGTCCAATCACATTCAAAGTTATATTTACAAATCTTTATTTCTCTACATGCTATATTCCCTTTGTTTGTTTTTTCCCTTTTTTCACCTTATCCATATTTTGCAATATTTTGATTCTGAATCTCATCTCTGTCAGTGTGCTTGCCCCCTTATATCCAAATCCCTCCCCTTTCCTTCCCTCTTCCCTTGGTCTCTTCTCCCCTTCCTTCTGCTAGCTCCTTTCTATCTTATCTCTTTCCTTTTCCAATTTTAATACTTGAAAGGTAAGATATATCTCTTAACTGAGTGTATGTATGCTAATCCTTCTTTGAGCCAATCTGATGAGAGTGAAATTCAGGCAGTTCTCACCACCTCCCTGCTTATCCTCTATTGCATGAGATTCTTTGAAACTCCTCATGTAATGTGAGTTACCCAATTCAATCTCTTCCATCCTCCCATCACTTTACTATCCCCCTTTTTTAGGTGATAGTTTTTAAAACATTCTATCAGAGTCATAGATAAGTCACGAATGTCCATTATTTCTTTGTATCTCTAGGTATATTCTCTCTAATAGAGCTAAAATTCTCAAGAATTATGGGAATCTTTTTCCCAGGTGGGCATATAGCCAGTTTAATCTTATTGGATTGCAGTTTTTTTTCTTTTCTATTTTTTACCTTTTCATGTGCCTCTTGAGTCTTCTGTTTGAAGTCCAAATTTTCGATTTAGCTCTGTTTTTTTTGTCATGAAAAGTTGGAAGTCACCTTTTTCATTAAATTTCCATCTTTTTTTCCCCTGGAGGAAAAGGCTCAGTTTTCCTGGATAGTGACCTCTTGGCTTCATTCCAAGCTCCCCTGATCTTTGGAATATCATATTCTGGGCCCTTTGTTCCCCTAATTGTGATGCAGCCAGGTTCTATGAAATGATCACTCTGATTCCTTGTTATCTACATTGATTCTTTCTGGATGCTCTCAGTTTTTTCTCTTTTATCTAATAGTTCTGGAATTTGACCACAATATTCCTTCATTTTCATTTTGGGATTCCTTTCAGGTGGGGAATTGATGCATTCTTTCAATAATTATTTTTCCCCTCTGGTTTCCTGATATCAGGGCAATTTTTCCATTACTAAATCCTGAAATATCTCTACCAGGATTTGTTTTTATCCTCAATGTTATTAAGAAGCCCAATAATTCTTAATTTGTCTCTCCTTGGATCTATTCTCTAGGCTTGCCATTTTGCCGATGAGGTATTTTGTGTTTTCTTCTTCTTCTTTTTTTTTTTTTAACAGATTCTTGTTGGCTCATGAAGTCATTAGCTTCCACAGATTGCAATCTTTTTCTTAAAGAAGAATTTTCTTCATTTACCTTTTGCAACTCCTTTTCTAATTAGCCAGTTCTATTTTTGAAGGAGTTTTCCATTTGTCCAACTGTATTTTCCAAGGATTTGTTTTCTTGTCATGGGGAGTTAATTTTCTCTTGTGTTTCTTTTCCCAATTTTTCCAATTGATGTTTAAACACCTCTGTGATCTCTTCTAAAAAGTCTTTCTTGGTTGGAGACCAATTCTTATTATCCTCAGATATTCTATCTCTCTCTGAGTGAGGATTTTTCTTTTTAAGGTAGCTTTTGATAGACCCACCCCTTTCCATGGCTTTTCTTCATTTTCCTAGTATCTTATTTGGGGGAAGGGCTGGTTCACAGACCTTTGGAGTTGAAATCCCTGGGGGCTTAGCTCACTGGGCTTAGTATCTCCAAGTGGGCCAGCTAGTAGGGATACTGAAGGCTTTTTCTAGAGTATTTGTTACATTGATTTGTAGACCACTCCCTAGACCTGGGGTGGGGGGGGATGGGGGAAGCTGCATTATCCTTGAACAATGTGTGCTGAGCCCTCAGGTTATATACTTAGATCTGCTGTCCACACCTGAGCCTGGAGGGGGCGTTGTTTCTCGAGTTGTTCTGGAACCAGTCTCTTTCTCCCATAGGGATGGGGGGAGGGAGGACTCAACTAATAGGGTGAATCTGCTGAAAATATGGGGCTTGAAGCCCTGGTCTTTCAGATTAGTCAAACTGACAGGATTGATGCTTTGTTGGAGCTCTCCTGCTTACCAGTCGCACAGCCAACTGTTTTCAGGTCAGTCCATAGGCCTTACCCTGCCATGCTTCTCTGCTCTTTTCTCCCAGCTTACCCATGATCCCCTGAGTTAGACCTTTTTCATAGAAATTCTTCTCCTAGATTCTTTTTCTGGGTATTGTAGATCTAAATTCTATAAAGAAGCTTGATTCATATTAGTTCTGAGGGAAAGTCAGGAGTCCTTAGCACAGTGCCTGGATTCTCTTTGCCATCTTGATGAGAAGCCCCATTAAAATGTTTAACATGATTGTACACCTCCAAATTTTACCTTATTGGCCAATGCCAATCCCTTCCAAAGGAAAGGGAAGGGAGGGTGGTAGAAAAATGTGGAACTCATAATAAATAAAAATTATTAAATAAAATAAAATAAATAAATAATAAAATTTGAAAACTACCTTTTCATGCAGTTGGAAAAAATAAAAATAACTCAAAAAAAATCAAACATTCTAATTCAACAATTGGCAGCCATAAGGCAAGATGAATATCAGGAGATTCAACATTAACAGCTTAGAGTTGGCTGAAATCTTCTGGATTAGATGGCAACAGTAGGTTATTCCCAAGGAGCTCAAGAAGTCTAATATTGACCCTCTCTGTAAGAATAAAAAGGAAATAGACTGTTCTTTGATGATCAGAGGGTAGTCTCTCTCTCTCTCTCTCTCTCTCTCTCTCTCTCTCTCTCTCTCTCTCAGTATTTGGTGGAAAACTTCTTGCTAGAAGCCTTTTTTTTAAATAGACTGATTTAATAGACATCAAGCTGAGAATTAGTATGGCTTCACAAACGGTTGAGGAATTGTCAAGATGATGTTTATTGTCTGACAACTCTAGAAGAAATAGCTTAAGTATGAAGGTTGAATTACTAGAAAATTTTACATCAAGCAAATTCTTATATTTTAAGAGATTTTCTGGGTTTTGTTTTCATTACACTTTTATCTTCTATTCACATTTTTATTTACTGGATATTGAAACAATGAGTATTTTGCCTCATATAATTATAATTTACATGATCAAAAGTAAGTAATTTTCTCACAGTAATAAATTGATTCTCCTTTTAAATGAAGTTTTGCCTGTATTTGTCCCTATCAAGCAGACTAAAAAGAGTGCAGGACTCAACATGGAAAAAAAATCAATGGTTTGATCTTTCATCCCTGTTGAAGCTATCAAGTTCTATGAAGTTCTGGACAGAAGAAAAAATGGTAAAGAACTCATGCATTTTAAAATTCTTTATTTTAGGGTGCATGCCATGTTATTTTTTTTCTGAAATTCATCCTTCCAGGCTATAGTTAATAGATGCACAAAAATACATGGACACAATCATCAAATATTTTTAGTTCATTTTAGAGGCAGCCAGTTGTGAGGACTATCTTAATATTGTAAACCCAAAGGCAAAGTGATAACTGAAACTCATTTCCTTTTATTTGAATGGTTGCTGAAGTCTCTAGGGAAATCACAGGAGGAGGATTTAACATTGATCTATCTTCTTTCATCTTCTCTCTTCAATCCCAAGTAGTTTCCTTCCATGTTAAACTTTGTATTAGGTGAACTTAAATTTTTCATGTTAGAAAACTCAACAAATATGTCCTCCACATGTCAGGTGAAGTTTTCAAATATGAATAATGACTGCAAGTCACGTTATCTCTTTATATTTACTTTGGAACCTTTATTTGATAATTTAAACTGTCTGTATTATTCAGATACTTTTCCAGATTGAAAATGACTTACATTCTTATAATCCAAAAGAAATATGAATTGTTTCAAGTGACAGAAATTGCCTAATTCTCCATGGTGTATAGTTTAAAATATCTTTTGAAGGAAACAGGAATTACATTTTGCTCCAAATGAAGATGCAGTTTTGGAGAGCTTTTTGGGTACATTTACTGCAAAGAAGAAAATGAATTAGACAATTTCTCTCATTTTTGCATATCACTAAACATACCTATCATCAGGAAATTCATTGAAATGATAAAATACTGACAAATATTGTACAATAAGTTTTTGCATAAAATTTTTCAGAACAAGCTGATAAAAAGATGACAAAAACAAGGAGAAAGTAAAGAAAAATATCTGTAAATGTATTGATATTTTGGAGACTCAAAAATCTGTGATTTCAACAAAATTCTCGTAGAAACTCAGCAAATGCATAAGGCAAATATTTTGCATTCAGACTGCATTCAAATATTGAATACTTGTCTGTTGCACTAAGACATTAAGTGACATGCCAAGAAACCTATATGCTGGCCACCAGTCATAGAATATGAAGAAAGGAGTTTTCATCTACAAGTCACAGATCACTAGTTCCATTATATGATGTCTTCATTTTCACAGCACAAGTATTTTTTTTTATTTAAGAAGCTGAAAGTCTGTGAAATGATCCAACCATTTTGAAGGGCAATCTAGAATTATATCCAAAATGTTATTAAACTATTATATCCCTTGATCCAGCAATACTACCATTTGGTCTGTTTTCAAAGATAATTAGGGAAAAAATAAAAGAACTTATATTTTCTATAGCAGTTATCTTTGCTATGGCAAAGAAATGGAAATTTCAGGAATGCCCATCAATCAGGGAATAACTGAACAAGTTGTAGAATATTATTGTGACAGAATACTACTGTGCTATAAGAAATGATGTGCTCAATGATTTTAGAAAAAAAATATGAATGATCTTCCATGAAATAATGATGAGTGAAATGAGCAAAGCCCAGAGAAAATTAAATATAGTAACAAAAATAGTGTTTTAAGAATGATTTCTAGTGAATAAGTAATTTTTTTCTCTTGTAAATACCCAAACTTACTAAAAAGGACATATAAAGAAATCTACTGTCTATATCCAGAGAATGAACTGTTGATTAGGGAAGAAAGGAAAGAAGAAAGAAAAAGAAATTTACATGATAATTTTATTGTATATTTGAAAAGAATAACATTGTTTCACGTGCATGAATAATTTTTATTGTAATTTTTATGGAAAGTTTGTTTTATTCTATAAATTAAAAAAAAATCAGAATGATCAGTTATAAGAAGCAAGAGGAAAAAGAGAAGGAAAAGGAGAAGCAGCTGATGACTATTAGTACTCCAGACCCTAAGGCTCATTCAGAATATTATAGATCATCTTTTTCACTTGACATCATACATTAATGTTCAACTCTCTTTACAACTGCCATCTTACGTCACTGGGATGAAGATATCAAGCAAGATACAATAATTAAATAAATGTTAACATAGAAACAAAGTTCTTATAATATGTTTAAAATATTCTTTGAGAACTAGACTAAGATAACAAAAAGAACACTGGGACAAGGAATCAGATCTTGTTTTTGTTCTAACATTGTGATCTTGAACAAAACTGATAACATTTTGGGGCCTTAAATTCTTGTATCTAAAATATACAAATTTCATTAGATGTTTACTAAAGGTTCTTTTTGGATCTAAAGTTTATCACTGTCTTATGTTTAATTTCTTCCCTTCTTACCTGTCACTCAGATCAAGTTTCAGGCTAGCTGAATGTTTCTCTGTGGGTCATATATTACTTAAAGGACATAAGGAATACTAGCATGAAGGTAATATATATATATATATATATATATATATATATATGTATATATATAATTTCTTTGATCTCAGCATATAAAGTAGTATTTACCCAAATTTCATTATGATAGGTTATACTTTTTCCCATGTTTCTCACACTTGTTCTTTAAATAGTATTGCATATTTAATATTTTTATCTTTTCCTTCTAAGTTAGTATGCATGCTGTCATTGATTTCTAGCATTCCAATTTCTGTCACATAGAAGTCAGCTCCTGCTGATTACTGAACAATTACCTAACAACAAAATCCAGTGGAACTGTACTGTTCACTTCTTTTCATCTGAGAGAATACAAAGACTTAACATCCCTTCCAGAGACAACTTTCATCAAAGAAAATGTTAATAGAAATAATGATAAAAATGATAAAATGATAAAAAAAATCCTGTTTGTTCCCCTTCTCAGATACTTAGCATTTGTTAAAGGTAGCATAGGAGAAAGAAATAATAAATTTTCATTTGGATGAAATTCATTCATACTAGCCTGTCACAGTGGAATCAGACAAATGTCCATAGGAAGCAGTTTTAATTCTTTTGAATGATATTTCAGTCATTAGGTACAAAAGATTTTGCTATTAGAATTTCATAGACTAGTATTTTATGATCATCCAGTGATGTAAAATGTCAATAATTTAGTATTCTTTCTTCTTTTGTCCCTTTCTCAGTGTGATTAGTTATGGAATTTCAGTTAGCTTGCTATAAAATCTCTCTCTCTCTCTCTCTCTCTCTCTCTCTCTCTCTCTCTCTCTCTCTCCTTCCCTTCTCCTGATTAGCTATAATCGACACAATACAGCTCTCAAGCTTTTCATAAGATGGTAGATTGAACATTTGTTTTATTTTTTGACTTATCAAGCTAATCTATAATAAAACTCTGATTATTACAATTAGGAGTACTTTTCTTCAGGTCAAGGATTAGAATCTTGTCCAAACTAAATGAAAATTACTTTTCCATCAAAGCCCTTGAGATTTTTTTAAAGGTTATTCTGTTACTTTATTTTGGCATATACCATTAGAACTTATTATTTCCTTTGTGTTTTACATAGTTATCCTTTCTTTTGCTGCAAATCTTTCCTTAAATACACTGTGGGTTTAGAATTTAGTATGCAAAGAGCTTGCTAATAATATTAAGGAACTGGATGCTTTCAGTTAAAAATGTTTTAATGTGCTCAATGATGAAAATATAAAATATATTGAACCCTCACCCCAACTAATGTCTGTATAAAATCAAATAATGAAAACGGATACTTTGGATAAAATTAATCATCTCCCATCATTTGTTGTCAAACCAATGATGTCTTCTAAATGCTAGTTTTGTGTTTATCGTGACAAAATTCACATTTTATAAACAGTCTAACCACAGAGACTAGATCCTGCTAGTTAAACACAGTGTTTTTAGGTAAGGGCAATAGATCTAAATAAATAAATTTTATCTTGAGTCCTTTACTTATCACAAGTTGTCAGAAACAGAAATGGAAGAAAAGAGAGGGAATTTAAAGAGGAGAGTTTGAATAGATAATTCATTATTGCCAAGGTAGACTGCCAGTATTAAAAGGTCTTTCCAATTTGGAATTCTGTTGGAAAAATTTACAAGATTTTTATATATATCCTATTAAACATCATTTTGTCTTGCAGGTCAGGCAGCTTTGGCGATCCTTTTTAGAAGATAAAGCAAAATGTATATTAATATTTATCTTAGTCTGTGTCAGCTTTCTAGCTACTCTTCGATATACAAGGAAGAGACAGCAACTCTACTCTATAGATCACTTTGTCACTGTCAATATTGCTCTTTCAGATTAGCCACAAGACTTCAGTTTTGATTTGTTCAATTCCTAGGTATTTGAAACAGTACCCTTAAATTCCAGAAATATGCAAATGATTTTTATATTGTACAACCTCTTTCTTCCTCAAGGAGGAAGTTTAAGGAATGTTGTAAGCACTCATGAGAAAAAAAAATTCTTTGACTCTTTACCTTTTCTTATGATCAAATTAGAATTGCTTTAATTCAACCACATTATAAAACTATTAGTATAATTTTGAATTTTAACTTTATATGTTAATTACTTTTATCCAGTATTCCTTCATTCTTTCTTATTATAAATTTCAATCTCTGAAAACAATGCAATTATTTGCAATAATGTATAAGAGCATGATTATGCATTGATGTATTGTTCAAAACCTAGTTTGGTCAAATAAGAAAAAACAGAATCTCTAAAATGAATTAGAACTTTCAGTTTTATTTCTACTTTATCTCTGTGCACAGGAATCCTAAATAAATAAAAGCAGTAACATTCCCTGAGTAGAAATGTGATATTTTTCATGTCTCTAAATTGGTCATCATAAAATCAGAAACTTAAAATTAGAAAGAACTTTAAAGGTTCACCTCATTCAACTCATAACTAAAACTGGAATCCCCTCTATAACAATCCTATCAAGGAACTAGTCAAGTTTAATTGGAAGACTTCTAGAAATATGCACCTAAATAATTCCAGAGACACTCAACTTTTGGACATTTTTAACTGTAGAGAGCTTTATTTTTTTCCTTATTTAATCCAGCACTCCTTTATTACTATAATTTCATCATTCATTTCCCAGAATGCAAAATGCAAATCATGCCATACCTAACTATTCTGTTTAACTTTTTTCTAATTAGGTTACCCTCCCTTTGAATATTGTGCATAAGTTCACTTACCATGGTGCTATACTTTCCAGACATAGAGACACAGATGATGAGGTTGATGAATATATTTACAGAGCTTTC
Organism: Macrotis lagotis; assembly: GCF_037893015.1. NCBI lineage: Eukaryota > Metazoa > Chordata > Mammalia > Peramelemorphia > Peramelidae > Macrotis > Macrotis lagotis. Next base: position 118,713,364 of record NC_133663.1, on the reverse strand, counting down.
TCGGGTTCTGGAAGAAAGAGTGGGAGAGAAAACTTATTAGATCCCCTGCCAAATTAAAGGTCTACAGAATTATTGTGCTGACCTCATTGTGGTATGCTTGTGAAATTTCGATAATATATCAACTCCATGATAGGAAATTGAATTGCTTTCATTTAAAGTGTCTTAAAAAGATTCTGAAAATCATCTCTCAACATAAAATTGCTGGACACTGTGGTCCTTTCTCATGTTAAACAGCCAAGTATTTAAACTCTATGAGAAAGAGCCCAAATCTATTGGGTTGAACATAAAATCTGAATCTTAAATGTACATCTTCCTAAAATATTATTTTACAGAGAATTCACTCAAATGATTTTATTTCAGTCAGGATTTGAAGGAAATAGAGCCATAGTGGCAGAATAATGAGAAGATATAGAACAAATTCACCCCTACCATTTAAATCCAAATAGATCTAGAAAATGTGCCAGACTCACTACTGATAGGGAAATACAAGAAAAATTAAAAAAAAAGTATTAATGAGTCTTTATTTTTGTTTTTGCATCAAAACAAGGCAAGATAAGAGTAGAAAGAACAGAAATTAACAGCATAGGGAAATATTGTGCACCAGGGTAATAAGAGGTTCAAAATCTATCACAGAGGCATTTGAACTTATGTAGAAGGTAGGAACAGTTGACAGTTGGAAGTTCTGGCATTCAATTCACAGTTCTATGTTACAAATCTATGGTAGACTGAGGAGAGGACCTATACCCAAGGTTGGTATTTCAGGATGAGGGTTAGATACTGATCTTAGGCTATTTACTAAGAAAGGAGCATGTTCAGAAAGCCATCTTCAGCTGTATATTACAGACCTCAGAGAGGTGCAGTATGCTCTTAGTTTCAGCCTTTGGAACATAATGAAACCTTTAAACAAAAAAATCAGGGTAGGCATCCCAGACCAAATAGAGGTTTTTAGTTTTATTGCGCTGAACCAGAAAAGTTTTGTACCTGATGAATGATGCCTGAATAGTCTACTGAAACTCTAAATGGGGCAAGACCACAAATCCTTTGTTCTGATTCAAACCCAGGTCAACAATTTGCAGAGCTCAAACCAAAAGATTCAACAGTTACATTCTTTGCTATGGATTATAATACTATGGGAAGTGCTGAGAGTTTGCAAGTCCCCAGACTGAGATATCCTGAGAATCTTGAATAACACAAAGATCAGTGCAACATGAATCAAAATCAAGGCCAGTCCAGACATTCCTTTCAGAAGCTCAATTTGGTCCTTACATAAAGTGCAGACTTAGTAATTATGAGCAAAAAAAAAAAAATTACCAACATAAAAACTTCAATAGTGAAAGAAATGCTAAAGGTATAAACACAAAGGAAAAGAGAATTATAAAAATATTAAAATCTCAAAGGAAAACAGCCAGGCACACATTCCACTAGAATCTCTAAAAGAAATGGAGAAATAATTTTTAAAGATATATTGTGTTGTTTTCAAAATAACAAAAATGATTGACATGGGAGAAAAATTGTAAGATATGGGGGCTATGGGGGAAAAACAGACATAGAATTAATTACAACACAAAGATGTAAGAAGTCTTACCCAAAAGACAAGATCCATGGAAATTAGTATGGATCAAATACAAACAAATGATGCTTCAAGACAACAAGAAAAAAGGTAAAGCAAATTGAAATTATTGAAAAAAATAACAAAATCTAAGATGTATCATAGCAAAAATAACTTACCCAAAAACAGTTTGAGGAAGAAAGATCATTTAAAAATCAATTTACTGTTTGAAGAGAGAGAGAGAGACAGAGACAGAGACAGAGACAGAGAAACAGAGAGAGACAGAGAAAGACAGAGACACAGAGAGACAGAGATAGAGAGACAGAGGAACAGAAAGGCACACAAGTTAGAAATCATGTTTCAGGAAACCATCAAAGAAAACTGCCTAGATTTTTTAGAACTAGAGAGAGAAAAGAGGAAATTATCTCTGTATGTGTGTTTGTGTGTTTGTGTGTGTGTGTGTGTGTGTGTGTGTGTGTGTGTGAATCCACCAGTACATCACCTTTAAGAAGAGATTCAAAGTATCAAGACCAGACAAGTTGAATGATCAGCACCACCTTGACCTTTATTTCCCCTCACAATCTGATGGAGACAGCCCAGGTCTGTGAAAATAAGATGTTTTGTAATAGCAATGATTCCGGTACATTTCCTGCATCCATCATCCTAGGAAGAAACTCCTGTGAGATACATTTTGGCAACTGCTCCTGCAAGTGCTATAGCCATATCCATTAAAGGTTCAGATAAAAATAATTCTTTTAACAAAATTCCTGACATGGTCAAATGGTTCCACATCCAAAACTTCTAAAATTTAATTGGTGAAACTAACACTAAACAAACATCAGTACCTATTTCATTGTTGCACCCTATTGATGATGGGACCTTTCTATTAAACTTGAAGCTGCAACTTTTCATTTAAATTGCTTCTTTTTCAAGAATTTCATTCTTTGAGAGTAGGGCTCTCTGATTTTTTCTTATTTTTCCCATAGTGCTTGACATAGTGCTTTGCATGGAGTATTTAATAAACAGCTAGAAAATAAACATCTCAGGATCATGCCCTCTATGAATCTGACAGCTAACATTCTATACCTTCATTGAAGTTATTGATAAAAATGGTCAAGAAAACAGTCAGTGGTATATGAATATTATGGAATACTATTGTTCTATAAAAATCATAAATGGTAGGATTCTAGGGAAGCATGGAATGAATTATGGGATCTGATGCTGAATGAAGGGAGCAGAACCAAGAGAACATTCTACACATTAACAAAGCATTGTAGGTTGCTAGAACAATCCTATTAGATTGGCTATAGACAACGCTATCCCTATCCAAAGGAAGAAAAAGAAAGCAAAACAAAACAAAAATTCTTTAGAATGTGAAAAACACCACATTCACTTTTTAAAAAATTTCTCCTATGTACTTCTTTCCTTTAATCCTAATTCATCATACCAAAAGTGACTAATATATATATATATATATATATATATATATATATATATATATATATGGATGAATTTGAAAAATTTTCATACCATATATTTGGAAAAATAAAATATCAATTAAAAAACAAGAGAACATGGTCAGGAACAAAGTCATTTGTTTCCTTCAATTCACCTTTATGTAATATCATTTCAGAGCAAATTGCAGCAGCATTACAGTCCTATGAAGAAGACCAATCAGAAAATGGACCATCATCCTTTATATAGAAGAAAAATATTACCATCTGCTTAACAACTCTCATTAAATATCTTTTTTTTGTATCTTTCTATTTTTCCCTCATTAAATTCCTTCAAATAAAATAAAGGTTGAAATGGAAAGAAGGAAGAGTTAGGCATTAAATAGCTGTGCCAAGAAGTGGGAACAATTGAACAGTTGCTTTCCTAATTTGCCACCTTCCTAAAAGTCTCTGAGAATATCCATTCAGGTAGTGAAGATCTCTGCCCATTTTTCTGCTCAGTGTGGCATGCTTATTACAATTCTCTGCCTCTTCCAGGTATTTTGTACTTCCTACTTATTGTGGTAACCTATTTTCTTTTATATTCACCTTTTATCAACACTCTAGATTTTTAGTAATTTTTTTACGTGGAAACAAGATAAGATTCCAATAGAATATGACAGAAGATTTTGTTTCTGCAAAACATGAAAAACAGAGATGCAAAAGAATGTGTTATCCCATGTTTCCACTGTGCCTCTGTTTGATGTGATATTCTTGAAATAAAGACTTTTCTATCATTTTCATATCTGTCTAGAAATAGTTTTGTATGTACTCTCTACCCTAGTAAAAGTAACTTCTTCATCCTTAGCAGATAGCTACAGCAATAGTCATCACAATCTCCATGAAGCCAATCTTCTACTAATAAGGTTCTCTAAAAATGTTATTTCTCATATTCACCTCTTCAAGCCACATATGTAATGTGTTCTGGTCTCATTTATTTTACCTCTTGAATTTCTCCTTTTTTCTCTATTTCTGGACTTTCTACTTAATTTAGACCTACTACAGTACTAATTTTTCTTCCTGGTTCTCTAATCTATTTTCTAGGCAACCACCAAACTAATATTCTTCAAAGATAAAACTAAATATTGTTCCCTACTCAAAAATTTTCAATGGCCCCTACTCCCTCCATAGAAAATATAAGTTCTCCAAGTTGAAATTTTCATTCCCAGGTCTATTTCATAACTCCATTTCACATCATCTGATAGGGGTGCATAAATCTAGCAGCCTGGAAAATCCACATAAAATCTTTTGGCTTTCTCTTTTGGCCATAAAAGATTCTGATTTTTTTCGTTTTTTTTTTTAATAGGGAGTAGACATTATCTTATTGTAAAATTGGAGTTACATATTTGGTCATAGGCTCTGTATCATCAATTGGCCTTCATGTGTTATCTATAATTTCTGCAAAACTCCCCCCAAATTCCCATTTATTTTCTTATACCAATTTGTTTTATATTGAAACCTTAATAGAGAAAGTCATATTATAGAACAGATAATTTATTACCTTCCCTCAATCTTTCTTCCAATCAAATTGATCTGCTAGCTGTTACTCAAAAAACAATAATTTAGCACTTTTTCTTACTCTATTAAATTTACTCTATTAAAATAGGGACTACCCATGTCTGAAATGTACTTCCTCTTCATTCACATACTTTTGCCTCTTATAATCCCTAGCTTCCTACAAAGAATATCTCAGATACTAGTTTCCATATAATGCCCTTCCTTTTATCCTTTGTTATTAGCACTTTGTCTTTTGAAGCTATCTTCTTTTACTTTGCTTTTGATACTTAGTGGTGGACAAGTCATTGTACCCTGAAGTATTCTAGGAAAATCTCTAGGACTGTAAATTACAGAGAATATATTTTACTATATGAGTAAAATGAGTTTCCTCATATGCATTTTTCTGCATATTGAAATAATGATAACAGTTCCTATTAATTTCTTTTTGTACTTTCGTTTTACTTAATTTATTTAATTTTTTGAGCTTAATTTACTTTTATATAGACTATTCCCTTCTACTGCTTAGCCATCCGTGCAGAAATGCAAGAAAGTTTCTTGAAGACAAGGATGGTTTTATCTTTATACCTTATCTATATCATTTCATAAATGTTTTCTATATCTAACTGTTGAATTGATAAGACCTGATGGAGATCAGAACATGCTGACATAGCATCAGGGAACCCAGTACCAGCACCACATAAGAAAGTGATTTAACATAAGTATCAATTTTGCCCAATATACAGCACATAATCTCAATACTCAATATGTAATAGAATAACTTATCATTGAATTTATTTTTAACATTTTAACATTTTATTTGTTTTCCAATTTTATACAATAATAATATATACCCATAATTTTTTGCAAGGCTCTAAATTCTACAATTTCCTCCCCCTTCTCCCTCCCCGCCCCAGAACGCTGTCTGACTGTCTCTGCATTGTTTCCATGCCACACATTGATATAAATCGAATGCTATAAGAGTAAACATAAGAATAAACATAAACCTCCTCTCCCCCAAGAAGATGGGAAACCTCAAGAATAAAGAGAGAGAAAGAAATGTACTTCAATCTATGTTCAGATTTCAATGGCTCTGTCTCTGGGGTGAGTTTTTTTCTTTATCATAAATCCACCAGAGAAGTTGCTTCAATATTTTTCCAACAGTTGCTATTACTAGTTGTACCTACACTCTATTTCTCCCCACTCTCATTTATTCTATTGTATCTCTCTCTCCTTTCATTCTGACCCTGTCCAAAAGTGTATTGCATCTGAGTACCCTCTCCCTCGATCTTCCCTCTCTTTAATCACTTATTCCCCACTCCCCTCCCCTCCCCTCCTTCTCCCTCATCCTGTCCCTTTCCTCCCATCCTTCTCCAGGGTAAGACATTTCCTCACCCTATTAAGTGTGTATGTCATTTCCTCCCTGAGCCATTTCTGATTAGAATGAAGACTCACTCATTCCCCCTTGCCTTTCCCCACCTCCAGTCCATTTTAAAAAGCTTTTTTCTAGACTCTTATGTGAAATCTCTCTTCTTCATCATCTCCTTTTCCTTCCTCCCAGTACTTTCCACATTGCCCATTGACTCCATCCCTTTACCGCATCATACCATTGTATTCCACTCCTTCCTATATCCTGTCTCTCTCTCTATATATATATATGCTCCTTCTAACAGCTCCTATAAATGAGAAAGTTCATATGTGTTATTAATATCTTCTTCCCATTGCAGGAATACAAACAGTTCAACATCATCAAGTCCCTCTTCCACTTCCTCTAGGGTTCACCAGCATCCTGCGCTTAGTGATCAAACTTTTTGTTCAGCTCTGTTCATCTCGATAGGAAAGTTTGAAGGTCCCCTGTTTCATTGAAAGTCCGTCTTTTTCCCTGAAAGAGAATGTTCAGTTTTGTTGGGTAGTTGATTCTCGGTTGTAAACCAAAATCTTTTGCCTTCTGGAATATCATAATCCAATCCCTATGAGCCCTGAATGTAGATGCTGCCAGATCCTGTGTAATCCTGACTATGTAGTCTCAGTATTTGAATTGTCTGTTTCTGGCAGGTTTTGGAATTTTCTATTTGATTTGGGATCCTTGGAATTTGGCTATAATATTCCTGGAAGTTGTTCTTTTGGGATCCCTTTCAGGGGGTGACTGGTAAATTCTCTCTATTTCTATTTTACCCTCAGCCTGAAGGATCTCAGGGCAATATTTCTGTATTATTTCTTGAAAAACAAAGTCTGGGTCCTTCTCCTGGTCATGGCTTTCAGATAGTCCAATAATTTTAAAATTATTTCTTCTGGATCTGTTTTCAAGGTTGGTTGTTTTTCCAATGATATTTTTCATATTGTTTTCTAATTTGGGAGTTTTTAGGAAGAGTTTTATTTCTTCCTGCTTTCTTGCAAAGTCATCAACTTCCTTTAGTTCCATTTTGCATTTGAAGCAGTTATTTTCTTTAGAGAGCTTTTTTTCATCTCCTTTTCTAGCTGGCCAGTTCTGCTTTTCAAGGCATTCTCCTCCTCAATTGCCTTTTATTTTGCTTTTTTCAATTAGGCCTAAACTGGTTTTTAACATGTTATTTCCTTCAGTGTTTTTTTTGTATATCTTTCACCAAGCTTTTGATTTGGTTTTCATGATTTTTCTGCGTTGCTCTCATTTCTCCTTCCAATTTTTCCTCCACGTCCCTTAATTGCTTTTCAAAGTGTTTTTTGAATTCATCCATAGTCTGAGTCCATTTTCTATTTCTCTTGGAGGTTTTGGATATGGAAGCTTTGATTTTGTCATCATCTGAGTATGTGTTTTGATCTTCCATGGGACTAAAATAATTCTGTATGGTCAGATTCTTCTTTTTCTGTTGTTTTCTCATTTCCTCAGCCCAAGACTAATTTACAGCATTTCCAAGGCTTTGGGATTTTTTTTTTTTGGGGGGGAGGGACACCTCCCTGGGACCTTTATTCCTTCAAGGTGTTATGCTTTCTAGCCTGTACTTTGATATGTAGATGACCACAGCATTGCCCTCTGCCCTGGGGCTATAAGGAGGGATCCAGTTGGAAGCCCAAACTGCAATATGTGATTGTAGGCAAACAGCAGAGTTCTACCTCAGGGAGAGCAGAGAACTTTCTGCAGACTTCCTTTACTGTCTCTGGGGGTGCAGTGTGCTCCTCACTCCACACTCACCTAGGTGCAACAGAGTTCTCTCACTGCCCCTGTAAGCTGTTGCCTGTGATCTCTGAACTGCTTTGGGCTGGGCTGGACTGGACTGTTATCATTGAATTTACTGAAAAACTTTAAAAGTGGTAGGAGGCTTCTCACTTTATTTGTTTCTCACATACATGTGATTCTGGGGGGGAGAACAAAAGCTGAAAACCTGATGATTTGCTTTAAAACATGATAGCTTTAATTATATTTTAATAAGATGCTTAATTAAAAAAACAGCAACATAAACTAATATTTAAAGCAAGATGATAATATGAGGAATTATTTAGTCCAAATCCTTTATTTAAAATTAGATTTTTTATTGATTTTTATTGATATTTTATTTTTCCAGATACATGTTAGGAAGTTTTTCCAACATTTTCAACATTCATCCATAAGCGTATGTATATTTTTATGGTACAAAGGTACAAAATTTCTTTCTACCCTCCCTTTCTACCCCCTCAGCAGCAAATAGTCAGTTTAATGCTGTACATGCACTTTTGTGTTAAAAATGTTTACAGATTAGTCATTTTCTGTATGAGGAAGTAGAATTAAAGGAAAGAAACACATTAGAGATTTTTTTTTAAAAGAGGATCTAGTGTTCATCAGATTCTGAAGAGGTTTTTTTTTCTTGTTTTTTGTTTTGTTTTTCTTCCTCTGGATAGGGATAGCATTGTCCATAGGCAGTTGAATAGGGTTGTCCTAGTTCTCTGAACTGCTGAGAGGTACTGCCTCCATAAGGGTTGATCAACTCAGAATGTTGTTGTTAATGCATACATTCTTCTCTTGATTCTGCTCCCTTCACTCAGTATCAGATCCTATAATTCATTCCATGTTTCTTACAGAAAAAAAGTAATCCATAATATTCATATACCAATACCTGTTTAACCATTTTTCAATTGATGGGCATCCCCTCAATTTCCTATTCTTTGTCACTCAAAAAGAGCTGCTATGAATATTTTGGAACATGGGGAACTTTTTCCATTTTTTATTATTTCTTATAAATATAGGCCTAGAATTGGAATTGCTAGGTCAAAGGATGAACAATTTTATTGCTCTTTGGGCATAACTGCATCGAGCTCTCCAGATGGTTGTATTAGTTCACAACTCCACCAGCAACGCATTAATGTCATGATCCTCCCACAAATGTCTTCAACACTGATCATATTCCCTCTTTGTCATCACAGTCAATCTGACAGGTGTTAGGTGATGCCTCATAGTTGTTTTAATTTTCATTTTTTAATCAATAATGATTTGGAATATTTTTTCCATATGATCATATAGCTTTGATTTCTTCATTTTATAACTGTGTATTCATATCCTTTGACCATTTATCAATAGGGGTATTTTAAAAATTTGTGAAGACAAAGGGCAAGATAGTTGTTAAAATCCTACAGTAGTTAATGATAAATTTTGTATTTGAATTCAACTCTTCTAAATCAGTATTCTTTCTTATTTCAGGAGGAAGACAAAAAGTGGAAGAATTAATTTGATTAATATTTTGTTGTCCATTTCTATCCTTAAACTTTGTGGATATTAACATATTGGTCCCTATGACTAGACTAATAAAAATATCTAACATTTATATGAACAGCTAATTGGTCCAATAAGAAGAGTGTTAGACTTAATCTGAAAAATCAAATTCCAATCTGGCCTCTTACACTGACTAGTCATTTAAGCCTGTTTGCCTTAGTTTTCTCATATGTAAAAATTAGTTGGAGAAAGAATGGCAAATCATTGCTATGAAAACCCCAAATGAGATCATGAAGAATCAGATATTCCCAAACAGCAGCAACTGAACAGCAGAAGCTGAGGGAAATAGAGGTTCAATATCACATAGCTAATATGTATCTCAGGCAGAAATTAAATGCAAGGGCTGTTAGGTGGTACAGTGGATAGAGCACCAGACCTGGAGTCAGGAGTACATGGGTTCAAATTTGGCCTCAGACACCTAATAATTACCTAGCTGTATGGCCTTGGGCAAGCCACTTAACCCCATTGCCTTGAAAAAAAAAAACCTAAAAAAAAGATATTCATGATTTCAACATCAGTCTCTTATTTGCTGTGTCAATACAATGCATTTTATTCTCTTCTCATCTTGTTGTCTGGGAATCCTAAACTTCCTTCAATGTTTAGTTCATATGAACTGAACTTAGGCAAACCTGCCCTGAACCTTCCAATATTAGTGCTCTGTTTTATTCAAAGAGCCTTGTATTTACTTTTATAACCCTGTCCCCAAATTCATTGTATGTAACTCTACTAATTTGTGGAGATAAATGCTTTACCCTGTGGGAAGGGTAAGGTGGGTTGGTGAGAGCAAGATAGCATCAGTCTTCTTTCATCTTTGAAACTCTTAAAACATCAGTCTTCTTCAAACATGGAGTCACTTTAATTCTGGTTAGCATCTTTGAAAAGGGGGGCAGCTAGGTGGCGTAGTGGATAAAGCACCGGCCCCGGAGTCAGGAGTACCTGGGTTCAAATCCAGTCTCAGACACTAATTACCTAGCTGTGTGGCCTTGGGCAAGCCACTTAAGTCCATTTGCCTTGCAAAAACCTAAAGAAAAAAAAGAAAAAATAAAGAAAGGGAAGATGGCAGGGTCTGGTCCCAGTTCAGGTTTGTGAATAAAAAGAACATAGAAAGACATAAGAAAAGTTCATAATTTCCATCATGCCCTATCCTCCACTTGCTACAGTAGAGACATTGTGGAGTTTCCCCTTGGGTGACATCTACAATTTTATCTCTTGGTTTAGGTGAGTAAAATTGCTCCCAATGGGAGAATTCCTTCAGTCCTTCAGTCTATAATGCTTAGTATATATATATATATATATATATCTCCTTGGTGTATAGATAGATAGGCAGAGAGATATCTATCTATCTATCTATCTATCTATCTATCTATCTATCTATAGATAGATAGATAGATATGCTTTATCTGATCCCTTTTCTGTTATGATTTGGAGGAATGGGTTTCTTTGCTATTCTCCATGTTCATTATGGAAATGTTTTTAGTAAGGAAGGGAACAAGCCTTAGCTATAGAGCTTTCTTCTCAATTATATTGACAATGCAAACAGAAGTTAGATTATATCCAATTATGTTCCCTAGAGTAAAAATATTTCAGGGAGCCCATAGATAAATTTATTGACTAGTACCCCTTTTCTCAAAGGACAATAGAATAGCCTCTGGCTCCACTCTTCTACATGATCTCTTGAATGGATTAAAATTTTCCTTAGAGAAGGGTATGGAAAAGACTCTAGATTAACTATTCTGTCTCCCTTTGAGACACATAAAAACATCCCCATGCTACAGTCCTGGGCAGCAGTCTCCAAATTACATGGGACTTTACCTTTATGGGGTTTTTTATTGCACACAAGATCTTATTAGACATGGGAGCAAGGGTCCCAATCTGAATGAGAAATCATTCTCCTAATTGTGTCTATTCCCACATGCCTAGCACTGTCCAAGGGTCTTGCACATAGTAGGTACTGAATAACTATTTAATGAGTTGAATTGAATAGGCATTTAATTGTACAACTTGCTTCCATGGAACAGAATATTTATTCATTTTTGAATAGAGTGATAGAGTGAATTTTTAACCAATTTACTTACCCCAGTTTGTAATCTTTAGATTTCTCAAATACAGAGATTGTGAGCCTATTTGAAAACAGTGCTGGAAATCCTATACATCATTTTACTCCCTAAGCCCTCAATGTCGCAGGGAACAGCTATCAATCAGGAATGTCACTGAGCCTTTACAATCAAACCTATTTATTTTGTGACCCTTATAAAGTGGATGCCAGCAGGAAGCAACATTTCCTTTACTCTTGGAGAAAAACCAATGTTTCCTTACTTAGATTGGAACCTGAGCAGGTTTTATGTGACTAATGCAGGCTTTTTTTACTTTCAAATTGTGACTCATTTTTTTTCCTTTTGTCCTTGAGCTTCAGTAAATATGATCTGTGACCTGAATGGTATTGAGAAAAATAGACTTTATCCTGACTTCCAGAATGTTAGCTTTTACACATTCAGTATACTATATCCAGCCTTTAACTGGGGGATTTCTGCAACTCCTTAGGTGATTCTCTTATTTTTTGTCTTTGTGTTCAACATTGTACTGTCTGCTTCTTATTTTAAAGATGTAAAAGAAAGCTCTATTATCAGTATCTACTATGCTATTGTTTATTATTACATAATACATTGTAAATTGTATTCAGAATGCAGCAATATAAATTTCTTCCTCCAAAATTAAAAATATTGCCTCTGCATCATTACTAAGAACTTTATTAGATAAACTTTTGATTTTTTAAGGTATAAGATAATATTTCATCTAAAATTATTCACAAATAATCTTTAAAATTAGAGCTGTTCAATAGTCAATATTTATTAGTTAGTCCCATGTAGGTAGCTTGTTTGATGGTATAAGAAATTGCGACTCTTCAAGAGATTTTAGAACACAAAGATAAACATTCATTAAAAAGCTCAAGATACACACACATATGCACACATCTCTTAAATATTTATATATAATTTATAAACCTATGTACTAGGAGTTATGAATCAGTCATTTGCTTGCTTAAAGCAAGTAAGTAGAAGGAATTTGTAATCCTAATTTTAAAGGCTCTGATTGAATTACTGTTCAGATTTTACAGGTTCAATTTGGTAATTGCTATTCTTTCACTCATACATTAAAATATAGACTTCTAAAAATAAGTATAATGATTATCAATTATTAATATAAAATTAAAGTGTTAAAGACTTTAGATTTTCTGCCCTCCCCCAGCAATAGTTCAAGAAAATATCTGAATGGAAGATTTTCTGAACCCTTGGTTTAACCTCTTTCTTTTTTGTAGCAAACAAATGATAGAAAGTAATAAAAGACATTTGAAAATTTACATAATTGACTAGCTTGGGGTCTCATAAATTTGAAAAACAACTTGCAGCACAATTTAATCTTATCTTCTATATAATCACATAGTTCATTAGACAGATAAGTATCTAGCTAATATTAACTACTTTAATAGCAAAACAAAACTATATGGAGATAGCTGTGAACTCATCAAAAAATATTGATTGAGACACTGTTTGGTTGTAGGAAATCCTGGAAACAATATTAGCAACCCCTAGACTGAACAAATTATGGCATATGAATGGACTAGAATATAATAGAATCATAAGAAATGATGAGAAGAACATATTTAGAGAAACCTAGGAAGAATTTTATGAATTGTTGAAAAATAAAATGAATATCACAAGATCAGTTTATATTGCACAACAATGAAAAGGAAAAGTGAAAGTTTTAAGAACCATAATCATGCGACTATCCAATTGCAACTCTAGAATATTGATAATTAAGCATTACTTCTACCTCTTGGCAGACAGGTGATGAATTAGAGGAACACATAAAATGGTGGTTCATTTCTAGATGGATGGATTTATTTTGCTTTTCTCTATTTGTTTATTACTAGGAAAGAATATTAGAGAGTATGGAAATTAAAAAGAGAAGGGAAGATAAGATTATATACTAGGTTTTTTGTATAAACACATGGGTTTTTATGTTTATGAAATTTACAATAATTTGAAAATGAAAATTAAAAAGAGATAGAAACAAATAAAAAAACAAAAAAGGAAAGAAACGAAAAGAAATGAAACCAAAAGAAAAGAAATGAAATGAAATGTAAAAAGTACTCTGGAGTAAGAGCATCTGGGCTCAGTTAGGTGTTTTATCACTTCTCTTAGTATGACCTTGAGAAATTCATAATCTATCTTTCCCAATGTTGGTTATGTCATCTGTGATACTATTAACATAAAACGATGGGAATTTTCATTTCATTAGAATGTATTCCCAAATCACAAGACCTGATCTACTAAATCTCCAGGTTCTTTCTTCTTGTTACCTTTCTCCATTCCTGCCCGACTTCTCCCATCACTTACAATAGTAAGGAATGGAGTAATCAGCTTTGTCGAGTTTTTCTTTTTCTTTCAAGCAGCTTTGTCCACCTCCATAACTCTCACTTTAAAGCTACTAGAGGCTTCACTGTTAGTATCATTATATTAATCTTCCTCAAATTTCTTTTGGGAAAAGAAAAAGAACACCTCCTCAAAAAATGGAAAATGTTTGGGGATCCCCGTTTTAATTCAATCTAGGGTTTAATTGACCTTAATAATGGATTCTGCCCCCAATTTAAGACCTTAGTAGTAACTAAAACATTTTAATTATATTCCTAAAACAAATATATTGAATCTTGCCTTTTGGCCCATTCCCCCAACCCCCCACTCCAAAACATTCACTGAAACATTACAAAACTTTACTGTCCAGTAAATACCAACATTTTAACCTATATCCTGACACTATTTTTTTCCACTGATATTTATTGATTACTGAGTCTTTCTAGTTCCCAAATTTGAAAAAATCAGAATCTTTTCTGTCATTGTTATCATATTTTGGTAGTTGGTTCTAGAAATTTCTCTCTATCTCTAACTACTGCTATGATCATGAATTCGACGAGGAGTGAATTTTCTTCAGTTTAATCATAAAAGACAATAGTGGTATGCAGAAATTTCAATAAGTTGCAGTTAAATTAATAGTTCATGTAAAAGGAAACTCTTCAGCCTGAACTGGATGGGACATAAACTTCTGAAACTGTTATTTAGCATTCCCTGTCACTATAATTCTCTTTAGATCTTGAGCCCATGCCATAATATATTGGTTTCTTATGTAGCATCTTCTCTCTCATCAAATGAGAGAGATAGAATGACAGTCAGAGACAGAAGACAGAAAGAAACAGAGAAACAGAGAGAACAAATTGTTCACGTATATCAAGGATGTGAGCATTCTAGATCTAGCTTGGTCTCCTATTCTACAGTCCCAAGCTTACTCCCTGAAAAAAGAAAACTTCTGATAAAACACAGTTGACCCACGTACACCCATAATTTAAATATTATCTTCCTCCCCCTGACTATACTAAAGTAAGGGTAGGAATCATAAAATAATTTTTACACAGAATTGAAGATTTCTATCACTCAGAAATACATGTTTGACAACATGGAATTTTGCCAAAAAAATCTCTTTCTATTACCTTCATTATGAGAATTTTTTTATTATACTCTCCATTTGAAAAACATCATTAAATACCTAGATCTTTCCAGATGATGAGATTCTGATACTGTTTGGGTCAAATTTTAAGTGGCTAAATCAGGAGTTCTGTGGGTAGACATAAAGAAAGAGAATATAAAAGATATCAAATACAGCCAGGATTATTGGATAGAAGAAGAGAAATTTAATAAAGGCATTGTAAAGATAATCAACATCAGTATGTTTAAGGTTAAGAAAGAGGGAGAGAGAGAATGAGACTGTTCAACTAAGCACTAGATAGAAGTGAACTGAAGTTTTGAAGTTTAAACTAAGATACATTCACATATTTTGTTGAAAATATCTGCATGTATTAATGAAATGAGCTTGAGGAAATCTGAAATAAATATTTTTACTAACTTCCTATGGCATTAGGAATAAAACACTTTCCACTACTATTTTTCTGCATATATAAAAATTATGCTTTTTTATTTGAAGAAAATAAACTGAAAACTTTCTGAAGAGCTCTGCTTGTTAAAAAGTATAGCATTTGAGGATCCATGTCTACCCAAGTTCACTTGAAATTTTTAAAATACATTTATTATTAATAATAAAACTCCTCTCTCTATTTTGCTCTCATTTATCTATAAGTAAAATTAACCTTTCAAAGAAAACTTTCAAAAGAACAATAAACTAAAACTAAAATGGATTTCATATGCCATTCAGATTTGTTTTTAAAACTGAATCCAGGAGGCAACTAGGTGGTTTAGTAGATAGAGCACTGGCCCTGGAGTCAGGAGGATGTGAGTCCAAATCCAACCTCAGACTTAATGATTGTCTAGCTGGGTGTCTTTAGGCAAGTCGCTTAAACCTTATTGCATTAAATAAATGAAACAAATTAAAAAGGACAAGTCTGGAATTTAGGCAAAGAAAAAAACTGAATTTAAGTTTATGTTATTTAAAGTAGCACATGACTATATTACTGCAGCTAAACAAAGACTTTGTCATGAAACATGAAACTGTTGGAGATCAAGAGTTATTGTCTCTTTGAATGATAATTTCTAGACAAAATTCTTTCAGTGAATATAATGAATAAAAGTCAAACCAAGAAAATCAAGAATAATAGTTTAATTTACCTTTCCTATACTCCAGTTCACATATACCTGATAAATTTTGAAAGATTGTGTTAACTTCTATTTTTATTTTTTGTGTTATTCAAACACTGTCTTTTGCATTCATTGAAGCAAACGATGATAAGAAGACAAAACCAAAACATTTTCAACCAAATATTAAAGAAAAATTGGAAATGTTTTCCTTATTATATTTTTTATAAGTAGTCTTAATGTTAGTTGACTAGCCCAATTCAGTGTGCACAGTTATCTTTTTAACTGTTCAACTTGGATAGCACATAATATTTTATTCCTGAAGGTTCTAATTGTTTTTAATAATTTTAAAAATAATTTTCTAAATCTTTTCTCTTTTCATTTTTCTTTTAATATCCTTTAGTTAATGTTGATAAAAAATTTATAATTTCCATATCAGTTGGTATTTGATTAAATAGTTGTTCAGTTCTTTTGCTTGACAGGTTCTTGGGTCTTCATATCCAGATTCTCTGTAACATATATTTGAGCATGGCAAAAAATACTTTGCTTGATTATAAATTTGACAATTATGCCTTTGATACTATATGAAGATTAGGGGCCAGCTAGGAGGCACAGTGAATAGATCACCAACCCTGGAGTCAGAAAGACCTGAGTTCAAATTCGACCTCAGATACTTATTAATTGCCTTGTGACCTTGGGAAAGTCACAACCCCATTGCCTTACAAAAACAAAATATATGTGGAGAGACAAAGAGAGAGACAGAGAGAGAGAGAGAGAGAGAGAGAGAGAGAGAGAGAGAGAGATATTATATGAAGATGTCATAATTTCTGGAACCCTCTAACAGTACTCATCCTCTTTCCCCAAAAAATTATCCTTTATTTTCTTGAATTCAATATTTCCATTAATGGGATTCCACCAATTTTCTAGTCCTCCACTGGAATAAAAATGCATAGCATTTTCTCTGTCCTCAGTTCTACTTTCTGTTTTTTCTGGTTTGTTTGTTTTTTTTTAAATAAAGTCTTTCCAAATCCCTCTGAATACTATATCCTTTTCTCTGTTCATCACCTCTAATTTACACTGTATATATTTATTTATACATAGTTCTTTGCCTGTCATTTCTCTCATTAGATGATGAACTTGTTAGAAGCATGACCTGTCTTTTATATTTCTTTAGTTTCTAAGTGCTTGGTCTAATACTCAGAATGCATAGTACAATTTTATAGTCTGCCTAACTGGCACCCAAACAGAAAATTCTGACTTTCTCCCCCTCTCCCAAAGTTATAACAATTGAATTCCCTATCTTTTTTGCTCAATTAAGTGGTTCTTTTATTTTATTGCCATTCTAAACAACTTAAATGCCTCAAGGAATATTCAGCATATATAGCAGGAGCAAGTAATTGTAATACAAATAAAATATCCCAAAGTTAATATAGAATTTTAATGTCATCCCAATCAATCTTTTAAAATAATACTTTATAAACCAGTAAAACAATAACAAAACTCATATGAAAAAATAATGATTAAAATATCTAGGGGAATAGTGAAAAAAGAAAGAAGTAGAAAAAATATTTGTTCTTTGTTTAAAAAAAACTGAGAAGTGAATTCAAGGAATAAACTAGACAAAGAAAAATGAGAAAAAATGAAACTCAAATCCCAGAGTTTGAAAAAGAAAAGGAAAACATAATTTATCTAGGAAAGAATTAACTGATTCAAAAAAAAGAACCTGTATGAAAGAAGAATCTGGAAGGAATTTGTCTTTACTAACACCATATAGATATTACATAATGAATTCAAGACGGATATGTTTATTAACTTTGTGTTAAAGAATTAGAAGATGAAATTTACATTGAAGAGATATAGGCGGAAGATAAATTTTTGGATAAACAAGGAAATGCTGCAATAAGTGTAATAGATAATGATTACATAAATTAAAAAAGCTTCAGAATAAACAAAATGCATCCAGAATAAGAAAAAAATAAGTTAAATGGGGAAAGGTGGAAGGCAAGAGAAATTATAGAGTGGAAACAAGATGGTTGACCAACTTATATAATATTATATGTGTACAAATATGTTATAGAATCTCTTTGTATAGCACATATAACTTCTTTTCCTGTCAATCATTGCCTGATATCTTAAAAAGCACTTCATGTGTGCAATTTGACATTAGAAAATCACTATTGAAAAATATTTTCCAATATATTTGCCTTCTAGAAGAGCTATAATGATGAATAAAATCATAAAAAAGATTAGAATTAAATTTTCAGATCTATATTATTTTATTAGGGAATGAAATTTCCTTATTGAAATAAAAAATTTTAACCTGCAATCAAGTAGTATATGCAGACAGTTCAAGATATATTACATTTCTAGTAGATTCTTAGAGAGTTAGATTAAAATGGAAGGATGGACGATTGAAATACTTTTGAAATTCTAAACTCACTTTCTAAACTCTGTTGCTACATATTGTTGACTAGCAAAAAGAATGCAACATCATTTAAAAACCATCTTAGTGTAATTTTTATCTATATTTTCCATATACTTAAAATGCTAGCTTAATATTTAAGGAATAAATAATCTTAGACACAGTCTTTTTATATAACTTATAGAGTTAAAATTTTATTTCGACTAAAGAGTATCAAAAACAGGTTTTCATATTGGCAGAAATTGGATCAATATTTATTAAGCACATGGTGGCCTAGTTCCACTTTATTTGATGATTGTATACCTGGCGGCTTAACTGAGAAGATTTAATAAGCCTATCTATACTCTCTCTGTTGTAAAAACTCCATTAAGATATTAAAGAAAAATCCTGCATGTAGATCTATATGTACACACACACACACACACACACCTGACTCCTTAGAGTTTTTATATAATGAACAATGAGCTGTGACTAGAATTTTTAAAACTAAACCTAGATTACTTTTAGGAAAATGAAATGCAACAACAACAACATTGTGAGATGATCTACTTGGCAGAAGTAGCTTCTCTCAGCATTTCAGAGAACTAGGAATATCTTATTAGACCAGTTATGGACAATGTTATCACCATTCAGAGAAAGAAAAACAAACCGAAATAAAAACAACCCTTCAGAAGCTGATGAACACTTTATAAAAATTATAGCTTATGTATTTCTTTCCCTCAATTCCAATTCCTCACACCATATATGACTAATGTATAAACATGTTTATTCAAAAATATGTATGTACAATGCTAACTTGACTGTTTGCTGCTGAGGGGAGAGGGGTGGGAAAGGAGGGTGGAAGGAATTTTGTAGCTTAAGAATATTCATGTGCATATGAATGGATTTTTTTGTTTTTAAAGAAAGATTTTATTTATTTTGAGTTTTAGAATTTTTCCCCCATTCTTGCTTCCCTCCCCCCAACCCCCACAGGAAGGCATTTTGTTAGGGTTTTCATTGGTTCCATGTTATACATTGATCTCAGTTGAATTTGATGACAGAGAAACCATATCCTTAAGGAAGAAAAATAAAGTATGAGATAGTAAAACTACATAATAATATAGTGCTTTATTTTTTTTTCTAATTTGAAGGTAACAGTCTTTTGTCTTTGTTCAAAGTCCATAATTATTTCTCTGGATACAGATGGTATTCTGCATTGCATATTGCTTAAAATTGTCCATGGTTATTGCACTACATGAATGAGCAAGTCCATCTGGGTTGAAAATCAGCCCCATGTCGTCATTAGGGTGTACAATGTTTTTCTGGTTCTGTTCATCTTGCTCACCATCATTTCATGCAAATCTTTCCAGGTTTCCCTGAATCCCCATCCCTCCTGGTTTCTAATAGAACAATGAGTTCCATGACATACGTATACCACAGTTTGTTAAGCCATTCTTGAAGTGAAGGACATTCACTTATTTCCAATTTTTTTGCCACCACGAAAAGAGCTGCTATAAATATTTTTGTAAAAGTGATGTTTTCACCCTTTTTCATAATCTCTTCAGGCTATAGACCCAGCAGTGTATTGCTGGGTCAAAGGGTATGTGCATTTGTTTGCCCTTTGGGCATAATCCCAAATTGCTCTTCAGAAAGGCTGGATGAATTCACAGCTCCACAAAAAATGTATTAGTGTCCCAAATTTTTCATAACCCTTCCAGCATTGATCATTGTCCTTTCTGGTCATATTGGACAGTCTGAGAGGTGTGAGGTGCTATCTTAGAGATGCCTTAATTTGCACTTTTCTGATAATTAATGATATGCAGCAATTTTTCATATGACAATGGATTGCTTTGATTTCCTCAGCTGTAAATTGCCTTTGCATATCCTTTTGACCATTTGGCAATTGGAGAATGGTTTGTTAGAAACACTAGTTGCAAAAATTATTTCCCAATTTACTACATTTCTTTTGATCTTGGTTACAATGGTTCTGTCTGTGCAAAAGCTTTTTAATTTAATGTAGTTAATTTTTTCTAGTTTGTTTTGAATGATGTGCTCTATTTCTTCCTTGATCATAAGCTGTTTCACTAGTCATAGATCTGACAGGTAAACTACTCCTTGATCTTCTAGTTTGCTTATAATATTGTTTTTTTAATGTCTAAATCCTATATCCATTTGGATCTTATCTTGGTATAGGGTGTGAGGTGTTGGTTTTATCTAAGTTTCTGCCATATTAACTTCCAATTTTCCCAACAGTTTTTACTGAACAGTGAGTTTTTATCCCAATAGCTGGATGCTTTGGGTTTATCAATCAGCAGATGACTATAATCATTTCCTGCTATTCCACCTAGTTAATTCCACTGATCCACGGCTCTATTTCTTAGCCAATACCAGACAGTTTTTAGGACCAATGCTTTGTAATGTAATTAAAGATCTAGTAAAGCTAAGCCACCTTCTTTTGCACTTTGTTTTCACTGAATCCCTGGAAATTCTTGACTTTGTATTTCTCCATATAAATTTAGTTACAACTTTTTCTAACTCTTTAAAGTAATTTTTTTGGAATTTGAATTGGCTAGGCGCTAAACAAGTAGATTAGTTTTGGTACAATTGTCACTTTTAGTACATTAACTGGGCCTATTCATGAACAATTGATGTTTGCCCAGGTATTTAAATCTGGTTTTATTTGTGTGAGAAGAGTTTTGCAATTGTTTTCAAAAAGTTTTTGACTCTTCCTTGTTAGGTAGACTCCAGCGTATTTTATTTTGTCTGAGGTTACTTTGAATGGAATTTCTCTTTCTAACAGTTTACACTGTGTCTTGCAAGTCATATATAGAAATGTTGAAGATTTATGAGGGTTTATTTTTATATCCTGCTACA